>NW_015114078.1:175206-175652 GCF_001443285.1 Poecilia latipinna | reverse complement strand
AGCCTAAATTACAGTATATTCTATCTTTGTTCATGATGAAAGCTCATATTATTGAAGTTAAAGCATGGAAAATATGCCTTATTACACTATCTAGTGCCACACGGGTCCGGACTGAGAGCCACCATATTGTTGTCCCTAACGTGTCGCTTTGAGATCGGTGAGCATATTCTGTGCCTTTCATTTGGGTTTTTGTTCTATTAATCACATTTTTGTTGAATAATATTATTTATATGAACTATTTAATTATTCAAATGTAAACCTTTGCTGATTTTGGGTAACATGTAATGTTTAATATTGTGTTTGAAGAAATGCTTTTGTAATTTGCAGTATTGCAAATTAGTTGATAAATTGAAATATACAGAAACATGATTTAAGGATTAAAGCTAGAACAGCTTAATAAAATTATATGATTCTGCTGGACCTGTCTGTTGACAGGTCAGGTTTTT
>NW_015114078.1:132200-168877 GCF_001443285.1 Poecilia latipinna | reverse complement strand
TGCCTACATCCCCCAGAATCCTGTGTGGTTCTGGATCAGAGCTAAGAAAATGTATTATTCTATTAGATGCATTATCTATTGATATTAATTATGTGTCTATAGCAATATATATTGTTTTGGTTTATTGTCCAGCTCTGACTGATAGCCTGCGTTTTAAAAATGAACAAGTGTCAACATAGCACTCGCTGAAACGGCACAAGTCAAAACCACGCAGGAAAAAGGAAGGCACGTTTCCAGCAGTCTGTATGATAAAGGTTGTGAACCGGATGAGGCGTTGGGGTGGTGTTAAATATGGTAACTGCAGAACCAGTGTGGTAGTGACTCATTACTCTGTGTAGCATGTAAATATGATTTATTAAATAAGCAATACTCAATTCGTGTAAACAAAATGTTGTGTTTATCGTCTCGTTTAGAGCGCGGTTTGCTTTGTGTAGGGTTTCTACAAATGCTTGATGAACCAGATGATTGTGTGTGTGTTTTGCGTGCGTGCGTGCGTGCGTGCGCGCGTGTGTGTGTGTGTGTGTGTGAGAGAGAGAGAGTTTCCTGCTCCCATCCTGTAAGCAGTACTTTAATCCAATAATGCATGCAGCAACAAAGCAAAAAACAAAAACATCAACCACTGAATTGCATGCATCCTGGATACACTGAGGCTTCCTGTTCCATTTGTTACGAGACCCAAGAGTCTTTGACAATTTTCAGTACAAAGTTTTCCTTCATTTTCTGTCTCGTGCTTATTTGTCAGAGGTACTGACTAATCTCCCGTTTTTTCTTATAACAATAATATTTTACTCTGGAAGTCACCACTTTTTATATCTTTTTGTATTAAACATTATTTCAATGTTGATTCCAATTGGGTTACAGTCTGAACAGAATAACTCCAGCTGTGCTGAAGTGGGCTACCAATGAAGGTACATTTTAAAACAAGTCTGTTTTCTGTTTTTTTTGTTGTTTTGTTTTTAGGATGATGTGTGTTTCTGAGACACGTAACTAAGGAACATGCTGATGGTGCAAAGTCCCTCTGTGAGTACGAATGTTACCCTTTTGAATGTTTGAATAAACTAGTTTGAAAGTCACGCTGTCATGCAGACATTTGTCATTTGGCCAGTCCAAATGACAAATGTCATCTTCATACCATCATACAGAGCTGCATTCCAAAAATAAAAAAATACGCTGAAGACATAACTTTGACAAAAACTCATGACTCAAATGAACTTGTTTGACACAGACTTTCATATCACTGTAGGACTGGCTACTTTTTAAAGACATCTGTTTTTCTCCCAAAAAAGGCATGAAAAAAAAAAAGTTGATGAAAAGCAAAACTGGAGGCTTGTATAATGGGTGGCAAGCGAGCAACAGAAAGTTCCAGACAAGACAAATCCCAGCTCTTTATACTTTTAGGATGACTTGACACAGATCGTGCCAGCAAGAAAAACCTCAAATATCTCACAGCTGAATGTGAAAGTCGGTCACGTCAGAGACTCTTTATGGCTACAAGTACTTTCTTGTTATAGAGGGGTATGATCTAACTTTGAACTCCACTGGAAAACATATTTTCCATGTTGTATACCAGGCATGACAATGCAGGTTTATTTGTACACAGCACTTTGCAGCAACAATGTAATTCATTAAATTTGTCATAATTAACAAAATCATGCAAAATTTGCATTTTTAATGGACTTTCAATGCAACTTCTAGAGCAACTTTGCATTAAAAGTGTCATTATTTACAGAATGACACTTCATGACAACTGTCATAGACATTCATAAAGACTTCTTTGTGTTCATGGCAGGTGTTATGTCGTGTTTATGACAGCGTCATGTCAGTCTTCTGCACACCCCTTCAAATAAAGTGTTACCGAATTTAGTAAAGTCCAATTTAAAGCTCTTATCTAAATTATTTGGACTGAGTTTAAGTTTTATGAGTAGCTATCTCATCTTCAACAAATAAGGAAACAGATGGCGACGAGCACGATGTCCTTTGAATGATCAGATAAAGAGTCAGACCTCCCAGTCTCCATGAGCATTATGAACCTGCTTTCCTATTGCCAGCCCAGAACAGCGTCCAATCTTCTGATTGCATTCTCTCTTTGCCTCTTTAACGCTCCTAAAAATGAGGTACAATCCAATGAGGTACAGCAGAACCTATTTGGTGGCCCGTTTTTAATCGAGACGATGACGTGCGATGTGGCTGTTTTTGGATTCTGCTGGTATCATTTTGTAGTTTCTGACATGCAAGAACGGACTTAGAAGTCAAAGGGATCCAACGTTTACCATGAACTACACAGAACCTCCTGATGAATCATTCCTGCAGCGACTGTTGGGAGAAACCAGATCCGCTGTACAGCTCCTGAGAGTCGTCTTTCACTTCAGTACCACAGAGTCAGGGTTATTTCTACTTTTCAAACATTGAATGAAGAGAAAGCATGGAAAGTTGTAATTCAGACCAAAATGAATCTGTTTCCAGGTGTTAGGAATCAATGGCAGCTCTAAACAAATGTGTTGTTTTTTAAGGAAAGGAACTGAGTCTTTCCAGAGCTTTGTAGTTTTTTTTAATTTTTTTTTTTAATGTTTGTTCCTTTTTAAAGGAGTATAAAAACCGAATGATGCTTCTCCGTATTTGGTTTGGAATCTGGGCGTCTGTAGATGTGAACCAGAAAACCTGAGTCGTCTGCAAGGTTGATACAACAGTAACATATTAGTATCTTATAGTGTATTCCTTGCGCTGCATGCAGCCAGTATGGGGAGTTTAGGAAATGTGAGCGACAGTGTTCTGGATCAGCTTCACCCGTCTGACTGCAGTAACGCCTTCACAGATTATTTTGTTTCTGTTTAGATATCTATGTTTGGTAAGATGTGCCCTTTTTTTTTTTTTTTTTTACAAATCTTTCCACTAATGTGTTGTTTTACATTTCATAAGCACATGCACATTTTTTTTTTCCCCTCTACCATTTTTGACAAAGAAATGCTTTAACCTTGAGACTAGTTGCGAGCCGTTTTTGACTGCTTCTACTTGCGAATTATTCATATATGATTCATCAACAATCATTTGCATATTTTATGCAAATGATAAATTGCATAAAATATGCAATCATTTGCATATTTTATGCAAATGATTGTTTTCTTTAAGTTTTGTGAGTTGAGAATAATTTGACTTCACAGAAGCTTTTTGTTTTTGAAATGCACATCTTTAATAATTTAAGCAGGTATTGCACTGTATGACATGCTTTAGAATGTCATGCAAATATATGAAAGTAGTTCTCAACATTCTGTCTTGTGATTTTGTAAATACTTTGCAGTCTAGTAAATAGCATGTTGCAAGTAATTTGCTGAATCAGCTTTGCTAAATACTTTGTTATAATATTATAACAAAGTGTTAAAATGTCAACAACAAAAAGTAGATTTCAGTTATGGTAATTCATAAAAGTAAGCAAGTAGATTAAAATGTGGATTCAAAGTATTTAAGTAGTGTAAGATAATTGTGTACTTGTAGTGTAATTATTAATCTGGGGATTAAAACCAAACACTAGAAAATATAGTACATGGCTTCTTGTAGTATACTTGATATGATTTTGTTAAGTATCCTTAATTAAAAAAAATAAATCTTAAATGCAACTTTTTGCTAAGAGTAAACTAACTTATAGTATTTTTAAAGGAAACCGTAAGTTTAAAATAAGCATTTTTAGCCACTTTCAATGGTACTACAAAACACTTTTATGCAAATCATCCCTGGGACATATCCAAACATACTCGGAGTCCATAAGAGCCCTTGAGGCAAACGTATGTCCACAAGAGATTCGGGGTTTGAGCACAATGTGCTCCTATCACTCATGTACTTCCTCTCTGCAGCAATCAGACTTGGTCATCATGTATTTTATGATGGGAGTCTGCCATCTAGCGGTTCATGAGCACAACAGTTCTCAGGATCGCTTCATTTCATTTACCGCTTGATTTTTTTTGTGGGCGTATTAAATAAAACGGTGGAAAACACTTAAAAATCGTGCAGTCATTTTTCTGCTAAACCCAGATCAGATGTCTCCAATGCAGCAGTGGCTTAACACACACAAAACTGTACAACAGTTTGGGAAAACTTTTCAAGCACTGCCTGCCTACATTCTAAATCTAATTAAGAATGTTTTCTTTCCACCTAACTTAAAGTACTTATTGATAGGCATTGCCAGAAGCAGTCTCTTCCAAAACAATATAAACAAACACGTTACATACATTACTCTGAGTAACAAATTCGCAAAATGCAAAAGTTTCAGTATCTGAATATATTTTCTGAAATGACTACCTTTTTGATGATGATATGCTAATGAATTAGTTGTGTACCCTTGCAGTGTGGTGGATATTATACGCAAATAAACGCTTAAATGATAATAGTCCTGCAGGATTCAAGGATAATTAGCAGTTAAAGGTTTTCAGACAGAAACTCTTGGCGTGTTTGTCTTCCCCCACACCACTAGGGGGCACTCCATTCTGCGACCCTACCAAAGAAAGGAACGGGGTGGTTTCCTCTAATCAAATACAACGTTGTTCAGACGTTAGCAGACATATCTCCTTAGCGGTCCTAGGGTACGGTAGTGGAACTGATAGGAGCAAGTTAAGTGACATCGATATACTTTTGATGCATTTCTGAGAACTTTTTGATATCAAGCTGTTTTGGAATATATATATTTTTAGTTCCGAGAGCTTATTTGGTCTCCGAAAGAAACTATAAAACCTATCAACTAGCTCTAACAGGTACTGGAGTTTTCCTCGTGGCTTTTTATTTTTCGATTAGGAAATGTGCTTAGAGATCATGGATACCGAGACGACACATTTACCTAAACCTGAGTGTCTGCGACATGGATTTAAAGCTACGTGGACGCAGTTTTGTGATCCCAGAGCGTCGAAATGGGCCTTCGAGCAGAACCGAAACAACGCAGCCGCCTGGAAACACCCCAGTCAAGAGCAGAGGTTAGCACATCGGGCTACACTCAGCCCGTTTGTTGTGGACTCTGGGGAGAAGAAGAGAAAAAAGGGGAAACGAAGGTCCAGGAATGATGAGCGTGTTGCGGCGGCCTGTATGGCTCCACCACCAGAGGGGGGGATGGCGCCTAGAAACACCACGCAGTATCTCATGAGTAATGTGTACGAAGACATGAAGATGGACACCGTAATGACATCGGCTCCCGGTGAATTAACCGGCCACATCTACTGTGAGAATCTCTCTCCCAGTAGCGTGTCCGCGGCTCTGGACTCCTGCTCCGAGGACATCCTGGAATACCAACTCAGAGACTTTGAGGAGCTCTACGACTTGGCCTGGAAACTGGAATGAACTGGTTCACATTCCGCTGTGGAAGTGCTCCGACTGGCTTGTGCAGACTCAATGACTGATCACGAGGAAATGTGAAAGAAGGTGTGAAGAGTTACTATTGTAAATATGAGATGGATGTATTTGTGCTGTGTTGGTTTGTAGCCCAGGTCATGTTTGTGTGGTCTGT
Organism: Poecilia latipinna; assembly: GCF_001443285.1. Lineage (NCBI taxonomy): Eukaryota > Metazoa > Chordata > Actinopteri > Cyprinodontiformes > Poeciliidae > Poecilia > Poecilia latipinna. The sequence goes on along the minus strand of NW_015114078.1, from coordinate 163,395 downwards.
TTCATGTTTCATGGTTGGGCCTTTATCTGTCCCACAGCGGCGCTTTTGGACGCTGCCCGTCCGGTAGGGGGCGCTGCTGAGCTCTTCGTGGCGGCGTCCAGAGGAAACGACTAAACCGCACACGTCCTCAGTTTTCGTCCGGTCCGCGGATTGAAAAATCCAGGTAAACCGGGGAAGTGTGTACCATTTGTTGCACTGCATTGCGATGCAGTACTCCCCACAGTCACTGTTGTCTGAGCGTTTTCCAGGTCTCCATTGGCAGAACACGTGACTCGACTGGGCGAGAAGCACACGGAAGTCCTGTTTTCACTTGACTGACACATGGTGACGTTTACTGCCGCTGCATCCTGACCTGTTTCGCAGAATAAAAATGAAATGTGGTAATTCTGTTAAAGAGGATATTTAATAAAAGCGTTATGATTTGTATTAAAATTTACCTAGTGTGGTTTGTGATTTCGGGCGCTTTTATCTGAGCATACTTAACAGGTTTAACTAGACTTGATTAACTTGCACACAAATATTACATCTTCAAATACTCAGTAAAGCTTAATCCTTCCTGTTTTAATGTATAGATTTTAGAGGCTTACACTTGTAATTTAAAGAGATTTTTACTATTGGATTTCATCTGGTACTGGCACACAAAGATGGCAGGAACATATTTTTATTTTATTTTGAGTTCAGATAAATACAACTGTCTTTACAATACGTGGTAAATTTTCCCTTGTGGAAAATGTGAAATTAAAAAAAACTTGAGGAGGAAGTAATGGTGCACAAAATATAAAAAAGTACCTTGCTTATTTGGTTTAAAAAGCATGTAAAAGGCTTGAAGGTTTCAGAAAATTAATCTAATAGGCCAAATGTTATGCTGTTATTAATGTCATAGGGGCAGGAGGGTAATTTAAAACCTTTAGTGTATTCCAGTTCCACAACATTCTAGTAGAACAACATTATCCAGTATGTCGTATGTATTTTGTAAAAATGTTGATATTCTGCTGAAGAGTTCTTTAACTCCAGTTCTCGAGATCCGGCGTCTTGCAACATTTAGGTGTGTCTCTGCTCAAACACGCCTGAGTCAAATAGCAGGACTCTGGAGAACTCGGCAGCATACTGAGGAAGTCATTCAGCCATTTGCTCAGGTATGTTGAACCAGAGATGCATCTAACAAAAGTTGTAGGACACCGCCCTTTCAGGGCTGTTTTACAGCATGATGGTGTTTTTTTTTTTTTTTTTTTTAAACACTATAGTGAATATAAATTTGGTGCAGATTCATGGCAAATGTCTGATACTTTACAAAGCAGAAACCTCAGATTATATACACAAACTATTGTATTGGGATGTCATCTTTTTACTCACTTTGGAATAAAATATAGGCCATATAGAAGCAGTATATACAGCTATGTTGTGACATTCTGCCACTACTTTGGCCTAAGCAGAAGTCATCTTGGTGAAAGAGGTGCTGCTTAAAATCAGCTTTTTCTTTACCTTCTATAAATATTTTGAAGCCACATTCGACATTCCTCTTGTGATTTGTGGCTCAGAAGGATTCAGCTGCCACTGACTGTCAAATCAGATTATTTATGTAGCTCCTCCTAACTCCTTATCTAGTCATCTACTATTTTGCAATTTTTTTTTAAAGACCCGCAGAGTTTACTCATCTCTATGGGTCTTCTCCAACAAATCAGGTTTCTTGGAGAAAGGGTGCATGTTAAAGTTTTCATAGTGGGCTCTGGTGTAGGACAAATGATATCATCTGTGCTTGACTGGCCTGATATGGACATGGGTTGTACGTGCTGTCAATCCTAATTATCAAAATGAAGAGGAAGTCTGAAAATACATCGCTATGTGTTATTGAATCTTCTTTGAATGGAATAATTATAATAAATTAACATTTCAGTGACATTGTAATTGATAGAGCTGCTTCTATGTCATGAGTGTCAAGGAAGCACACCGGCTTTAAACTGGCCATACAGGTTCTAAACGATACTCTGTCCAATAAAACGGCAGCAGAACATTCAAATCCACAAGGGGGCAGTAGTGGACAACAAAAGACAAAGGGCCGAACTTGTGCAGGTCAACTAAAGTTGATTCCACAGTAAGAGGTGTTGATTATTACTGGTCCGCATTTAGATCATGCCGCACGGCATTTGTTTTCAGGAAAGGGCACATTGCGACACATGTTTCATATTAAGTCTTGAGGCTGGCAGCTCCGATTACAGGTTGGCCAACTGAGTGAGACTCAAACGTTGCTCCTAAAACAATCCTCGTTTCAGCTCCTGTAATTCCCTGAGCACTGATAAGTTAATGGAAATCAGATATGAGAGGACTTTTAATGGGGTGAAGGGGAACTATTTTGGTCTCTTTTGTACAGCTTTTAGACCCCCGCATAAAAGGTCTTTAGCGCTTTATCTTGATTCTATCTGTTGCAGAGGCTGATAGCTTGGAGAAAAGGGCCACAGTTGTTGTGGAGTGACGCATTCGCCGAGGCCGTGGGTTCAGAGGCTGTCAGTCTAAAACAGCTCTCTGTGGTCCAACTGCCGAGTGTGATGGTCAGCAATTACACCTGGAGGGGCTTTGTGTGTGTGTGGGCAGCATCTTGGACAGAGCTGCTGCTGCTGCTGGCTGATTGATGTGGGCTGCATGCAGCATCGATCCACTTGTGACTGGCACAGTGCTGTGAACAGCTTCTCCTATTAGCTGTGTTTTGCTCATGTTGGATCTGGGGTTTTGAAAATTTCGGGTGACAAGAGTCAGAAGAAACTCTTGTAGGTGTCCGTCACGTTGAAGAACCCCTCAAAAATGTCCACTGGCATTTTCGGTGGCGGGGAGAAAGAAACAAGGACGCTTCTCTGAGCAGATCATCCTACCGGTGGTGATTCTTAGCTGTAATTTCGCCCCCACTTCAGCAGAAGTTTACTCACTCTAAGAAGGATCTTCAGGCATTTGATTTCCCTTAAAGCGAAAGGGAGGCCAGACATGGCTTGGGATTTAGCTTTCGAGACGAAGCCCCCCTTTTAATTGGAGGTGTTCAGCTTGCGTGCAAGCGAAAGTGTTTATGTGTCTGTGGAGCTTTTTGAGCCCCACTCACAGGGAGAAAAATGCATCACGGATAAATGTCGGTTTACAGCACGCGGGGAGGGAATTAGGAGGTAATCTTCATCCGCCAGCCTTTCTCCGCACCCTACATGGAGGCAAAGCCGACACCAGACGAGGGTCCAGTCTTCCCGGGGTGTGTTTTGGTGTGAGCCACAGGATGCAACCGAGAGAAATCAGATTAGGAGAGTTTCTCGTGCGCATGGAAGCAAAGGAAGAGGCAGTAATTTGGACTCCCATGAGAAGGAATTCTGGCTTTGGTCGTTTTGCTGAGCGAAGTGACTCAAGCGTAAACATTTCAGTGTTTTTTTGTTGTTGTTTGTTTTCCCCATTGGAGGCTGGAACTTCAAAGACTGTTTCCAACTTGAATATGGGAACTTGTGTGGGTGTAGCTGAGTAATCAGGATGCTGACTGATTTGCATTGAGACCCATATCCTTGTCGTTTAAACGAGGCGGGAATAGGTGTCGCACTCCGGGTCAGACAACACAATTTAAATATCTTTAGGATGAAAAAACGCTTGTTCAGAGGATGGAAACTCATGTTTAATCCAGTTCCTAGCCCACTGGGAAGCCATTTTAAATACAAAAGAGCTTATTCAAGAGAGACCAAGAATTTAAAATGCTCCCCCCCCCTCCCTACAGTAGGTGGCAGCACAGGGTGGAGCATGCAAGCGTTCAAGTGGCTAAAAGGCAAAAAAGCAAATCATTTCCACAGATATCTTTCAGCTTATTTTCCATCTCATATGAGTCTGACGATTTCAAACCACTAAATTAAAAATAGGCCTATGAAGCACACAAAATGAGACGGTGACTGTTTTTATGTAAGCGCTGACTGCTTTCATAAGCTGCTGAGTCACATAGAGAGAAAATAAACCACAAGAAGAAATAAGGACCTTCTTTTTTCCTGATATCGGATAAATGATAACTGTTGTAAATATGTGATTGGACAGAAATACAGAATGCAAGTATGTCAGAAAAAAAGCACTTTATTTGATTTATTCCATATTTCTATACTACAAGGACACAATCTAATAGAAAAACTATTTCTTTATCTTCTGTTATCAGTTTTTTTTTTATTTCTACCTTTATCTTTTTGTCATTTCTTTCTCTCAAACAATGCAGATGTTGAGCAAACTTCTGCTGCGTCCACACAGAATTGCTATGACTGAGAATTAGTGATTTCTCTTCTTAAACTCAGTTTATCAGCTTTTCAAAATATCAACTAATTTCAAAAGCAGGAAAAGAGAAATGAGAAAAAGGTAAAAAATTTATTTAGAAATGCAACACCTGGTAAATGCGGAAATCGGCAGAACTTGATGAAGAAATTAGAGATGAAAAATATTTTTTTGTGGACCTCTAGAAACGTACGTTAAAAATGTAAAGGTGTCTTAAGATATTTTGAGATAACAAACTTGACGGTTAAGACACATTTTGAAAGTTAAAGGTAAATTTAGACCGTTAAATTTAAGAGAGAAGTGCTTCGAAATTTGAAAATCTTATTTCAGTGGAGATACTTTTTTATTGGAAATCCAAATATGAGGAATGATTTTACTTTATGTATTAATTTCTCTCTTTCTTCAGTACACATGAGACTAAGCAGCCGTTGGAATATTGGCAAACACGGATTACATTTTTAGACACTGAAAAAGAATGAGTTATTATTTCAGCAGACAGAGTGAGGTGAGGAGAGGTCCGTGTCCTGTTGGCCGTTGTCCTTCACGGCAAAATGACAGGAAAGGTGCCAAGGAGACATTCAGGTGGTCGTGGCAACCTGCCGACACTCTGAGTGACCACGGAGTCACAACATGCCCGCAGTCCCTCGAGTTTCCCTCGAGACTCAGCAGCTCATGTTGTGTTAACCTCTGAACAGCCTATGCTTATCTTTAAGCGAAGCTCAACCTTTGGCAGTCTGCTAATGGTTAATCAGACGTACTGCAAATCTGCTGTCGTCCTCGTCTCCTTCCAACTGGACTTTTCCATGTTCATTTGGCAGTTTTTACTATCTGAGGTCAGGCTTTGTGATGCTCTATTCCAGGAACAGCAAACGGTTGACTCCACACAGAAAAGCATGTGATCATTGTTCCACTGATCAGCTTTGGCAATGCGAGGTTAAAGGTTGAACTCGGCGGAGCCAGTTCAGCAGTATTGGATTCGTCCTGCTGCAACATCGTGACATCGTGCCAAACATTGTGCCTTGGTGGGTGTTTGACCAGCGGTTTAACTTTTGTGCTGATGTTTCTGGATCTAACATGAGACAGTCATTCGGCGTAGGAGACCCAGTTTTATTTTTTTTTTACTTTTAATTTTGGATTGCGACCTAAAAAGAAATAAACTACCCGGTGCACTGGGCAGATGCTGAAACATGCAGGCATGCAGTCACACAGACAGAAAAATGGGGCAAGGAGAAGGGGGCACTGGCGTTCTCCATGTGCACCCTTTGGGAATTAACCCCTCAGCAATATGGGCTCATTAGTCAAAATGGTCTGAGGCGAGGAACTGAGGGCTGTTTGAACCAAAATCTATTTCCATCCTCTGCTGCCCACTTTGCATCTCCTCTCTGCAGAGACTGAGCAGAGGACGTTAATGGAAGTTGACCCAGCAGATTCAGGGAACCTGGACAGGTAGACGTCGAGCGCAACATGGACACTGTGTCCAGGGGTGGAATCATGCTGGCCGCTGGAATCTAACTATGTCAAGGACAAAGAAGAAACTATAATCTGGTTTAGTAATACAGCTATTACACAAGCACACACACACACGCTCAGAGGAAAATACTTTATTTGTTCACCTACAGCACCGGAAGAACTCTGACTCAGTTTTCTAAATTTCACACCAGTAATCCGGACTCGTTTGACCTACCTCAAACGAGGCCATTACGAACGGGTCTCTAAAACACCAGGACTGCGTCTTAAGTGTGGCAGTAGCTGTCGGTCAGTAGCTGAAACGCGTGTGGAGATTCTGTCAAGATCGGAACACAAACGCAATACAGAGGGAATCTGTTGCACGTCCTCTGTTATCTCATTAAACGTCGTCCGAACACTTTAGTTGTTTGCGAGTCTTCTAAACTAATCTGCGACGCTCATTTTTTCTTTTATAGCTAACCGCAGCTCTAATTGAAAAACGTTCCTTATAGTCTTGGTGCCGCAGAGCGATGAGTCACATTTAGAGTCGACAACAAAGCACGACATCATGCGCTAGGCGGATTGTCTTTGCTGCATGTTACCTCGTTGTCTTTCCTGGACAGAAACACTGGCCACGCTGTTTCCGTCATTCACTTTGTGTATTCTTTGTTTCTCTTTCTCGCAGACCGTACTCCATGACTACGGCGTGCTTCTGTGCCGTTTCTGTTTCCTCCCGAGACTGGACATTCCTTTCCACTGTCACCACATGCAAGGAAGCCTGACTCGCGGTCTTTGCTCTAATTCATGCCGAAAGTCTTTTGTGGAGTTGAGGTCAGCACTCTGCGCTGACCATCAAGGTCCTTTCACACCAAACACCTACATTAGCATTCTTATTGTCTGGTAGCGTAAAAAGAGGTGGAATTACTTTGGATCCCTTTGTAGGTTCTACTATGAAAATGGGTAACATCAAGGAAAAAAAAAAAGATAAAAAGCATTATTTAGCCATTTCATATCAGCTTTGGTGTCATTTCTTGACTCAGGCTATGTGGCTCCACACCCTGGGCAGCAATATGTAAGGCGGAACACAAGCATAGACATTAGGTGCCGTCTTATGTTGGATAGTACTATTTAAAACACATTTTCTGAAGCACAAGATTGCTGTCGAACAGATATAATATTCTATTCCGATTCCACATAAGGTTTCTGTTTTTCTTTGCAGAATAAATTTTTCGTGAACTGCGTCATGTAAGTAGTGAGAAATTGAAAAAGGGGGGGAAAGAAGAACCAAAGGTATCTGTTCACAGTAGCAAGCTGTAGAACCCAATCTGGAAGGTGGCAATAACAAAATCTCTAAACTTAGAGATTTTCTAATTAACCAATACAGAAATATGTTAAATTAAACAAGTGGTTCATTTAAAAGGAAGACTCAATCCATGTCTACCCAGCTAAAAGTAGGACTTTTCTTGCTTGAATCAGTTTCAGCTCAAGGATCAGGCCTAAAAAAAAGAAATGCTTCTTGTTAGAAATAAAATTCAATAGTTTATTAATACCTAGCCTCTCTCCTACTTCGCCCTTCTGGCCATAATTATTAGCGTAGGTGAAAGATAATCTTTGCCATTATACACTAAATTGTCTGGGCTGCAGCCACATTTAGTCGCATTATTAGGAGCCAGGGAAACAAGTAATGAAGGCAGACCAGCAGCATCGTGGTTTCATTTCACATTAGCTTTTGGACCGAGGTGCTGTGCAGCTGCAGTCTTTATTTTTTTTAATGACACGACTCTCCACTCTTTAAGACAGAGCAGAGAAACTGGTGTCAATCCGGAATACTTTTATCTATTCCTTTTTTTTTTTTTTGACCGCTGGATCAGGCACATTTCTCAGCAAATCTTTTAATTAGTTTGAGCGGCGCAGTGACGGCGACACACAGGCTCACCAAGCGCTGTCACTTCAGAGGAGGTGCAGCTGTGTTCTTTGTCAGATTATTGTTGATGGCAGCAGAATGTAAACTACAGATGGTCGCGTTAGCACCTGAACAACATGTCGGCTCCAACCATTCGGCGCTCGGCCCCAGCCTGTAGACACAGTTCCTCTTTTGGAGCAGCAGCAGAATCTGTTAGACAATATGGACTTAGAATTATTAACGTTGCTTAGTTATGAGTTCACGATCTTGTCTTGTGGCGTTCAATTTGCCATTTGCGGTTTCATACCCTCGTAGTTTTGGTTGTTTTGTGTTATCTGATACAAAATGAAGAGGTCGTGTCAAAGTTTAAGAGCAATTTGGTTAGAACAATGATCCATAGCACACAAGAAAGTTAACATGTTAATGAATTGCTCGTAAAAAAAAAAAAAAAAAGACAAACCAAAGGTTTCTGGTTGACCTAGTCAAAGTCTGGTCCTGCAATATATTGAGCTGTGGGGTGATATGGAGAATGTCTATGAAACCCTCCAGAGTGGCTGAATTAAGACAAAGAGAAGACTCTGTGCTTTTAGTAGTTATGTTTACATTGACAATATGATTGCACAAGTTGGAATAAAGAAAAACAAAATTCGCTTAATGGAAACACGCTAGTTTAGAATACAAAAACATGCTTTTCGCAAAAACGTTTTTCTACTAGGATGAAGAGGTTTTTCAACTGCGTTGAAATTAGCGTATTTCGCAAAACTGCAACCGAAACAATCTTTTTTGCATCACACAAGTCATGTGACTAAACCACCGAATGTTACAGCATGTGGAAAAGATGAAGAAGACGACAGGAAGTGGTAGGAGGTCATATCATGATGACTCATGGTGTGACCAAATATATGCACAGGCTTTAGCTGTATGTCTTATTTAATGCAAACACCGCAATTGCAAAGTAGATTTTTCGACATTAGCGGAATATCGACCGACCTCTGCGCACGTTTTGTAACGGAAACGCAGCTACGACCACCAGATGTTGGTTGATGAAAACTCCAAATGGCTTTCAAGGTTTCACCTTTACATGAACTCAAAGTAACGATGTATTGCCCTGATTCTCCTGTTTGGGATAATAATCTGTTCTCTTTTTGATAATGATCTTTTTTTTTCCCTTTTTGTTCTGTGGATTAGTCTGCAATGCTCAAAGCCCTTTAGGAAAGAAAAAAAAAAAGTCCAGCTAACAACATTTTATCGAGCTCTGAGGAAGACCTTTGATGAAAACATTTGTTTTTGGGGAGGTATTTAAGCTGAGTCCTCCTGTCAGCAGCAGCTCCTTTTATTTTTTTTTTTTTTTTTGTATCCTGACTTTGTTGTGCACCTGGATAGAAATGAGGAGTATTAAGCCTGAGTCAATACGGAGCTGTGAGTTTTGGCAGCGGCTAAATAAGACGCAGGCAGATCAATATGATGAGAGAGAGGCAGGGACGACGTGAGGCTGCCATCCCTCCCTCCCACCCATCACCTGCGACACGGCACGCTGCCTGTCAGCTATTTGTCACGCGGTGCACACAGAGACACGGTGTTCCTCTCTCACCACATCGCTCCATCATTGCCAACACTACTGAGTTCACACAGCGCCCCAGATACGGAGGAGAGTCCGTGTCCAACAAAAGCCAAATTTGAAACGTATAGATGCTCTTCCACGGCAAATGCCATCAATATCCCGTCTGATCAATAAATGCTCATAAATCCATGAGTGAAACAATAAGCACACGTCATGAAAACATTTATGGCAAGAAGATGAGAGCCTCAAGGATGAAAGCTGCAGAATCGATTGTGCTTATTCTGCCTTGCAAGTGCCAGGGGAGAGAAAGAAAAAAAAAAAAGAGGTTGGAAAATTGATTTTGTAAATTCTCTCTGGTAAAGAATGACTCACACTCTCTTGCCACCTCAGATGATGTGTCAGAAAAAAAAAAGAAAACAGGAAAGTGACAAAACAGCAGCGTGTAACAAACAATGCATCTGCACTTTTGAATGAAGAAGCCCCTGCAGCATCCGAACATTTATGCCAACGCACAGGAAATCGGTCGGTTTATAAATGCCCTGTCTGTTGGCAGATATTTAGGAGCTAGCGCACATCAGGGGTAAAGTTGCCTGTAACACAGTTCTTTTCTTCCCTCCCCCCGCCCCAAAGTATGCTTCACATGCTTGGATCTAAATTTGTTTGGTTCTATTCTGAGACTTGTGTGGTTCTCTCTCCAAACCCTCCCAGAAGAAATGTGTCAGCCCGTCGATGGAGATCTGCTTCAGAGTCAGTCATCGTTGCCTCTGCAACCGGAACGCTCTGCTGCCATTAATTTGATATCATGCTATACGTTTGACTGACTGGACGTCAAGGGAACAAAGACAGACAGCCGGATCCTATACCGTTACGTAAATTACTCTCTCGCCTTTCGTGGCGGCGCATTCTGGCGGTGGGATCCCTGGACGGGTGTTTCCATTGGCTCCAACATGGAGCCACCGTGACAGTCGCAAGCTATGACCACTTGGCCTCATGCAAAATACTCAAATGCAACACCTTTTAAACTCAGTGCGGTGGGTTACGGAGAGAATCCTGCTCCCAGGTTATTTGAAGCATCTGCTGCTTGGTCGACTCGTCCATTAGCCAGTCACCATTTGGTCCGCCTAATACAAATAGCCAATGACAGCCAGCATTGTTACAACGCTGAGCTCTTTGCTGACAACAGATTACCCCTTCACCTCAATAGGCAGGCATGATTATCACTTGCGTGTCATTCAACAGCTCTATTGTGTTTTAAGATGCAACGTTTTAAGTATTTTGAGACATTTTTGTAATGGTGGACCCAGGACTCTTGTCTTTAATAGAATGCTGTTGAGGTTTTCGTTGTTAAATAACTCTAAATCCACAACCTCCCACCCTGCTGCCGCATCGCTCCAGTGCTGCTCATGTCTTTATATCCTTGACATCTTCTGACTTTGATGAAAATTATGTTAGGTTATAAGCTGTAAAATTCTCTCGTTCTCATCAAACACCCTGATAATTCATGAAGGCGTCCCTAGGGACTCTACAGTGGGCCACATTTTATGTTTTTTTTATTTACATGAAATCTACCTATGATATTGTATGTTATGGTGGAAACTCTAGAGTATAGATGATAATGCTGTTACAGTAAGTAATAATGATATTTAACAGATATTAGTCAGCTGCATACAATGCAAAAGGATGAATCCAATTCAGTTTGTTTTTTTGTTTTTTTTTGCAAAACTCATTAGATGTTTCAAGTCCTAAGCGTACAATTAAAATTAAAACGAAGTTCATGATGTATCAAAGACTCTGTTGTAACTCTGCCATTAAAAATCCAGCCTTAAGATATTTATAAATGTAGGTTCTTTTGTGTCAGCCGGATGAAGTGTGTTTGGTAAAATTTTGACTGTCTTTGAAAATCAGTCGCAGGCTGCGCAAAAATAATTCAAAGAGCTGCTCTACGGACACCCCTGCTGTAAACCATCGTCACACTTAAAATGGACTATTAATCAGTCACAGCTGGACAAAGTACTCAGTCCACGGGAAAACATTTGCCACTGTCAGCAGGGCCCTCTTTAATTGCATTCGTGTATTGTATTATTCCGCAGCAGTACACAACAACAATCACAGATGAAACCTGGCAAAAAATAAAACTATCAAGCACGGCGAAAATAATTGCCAGAATAACGTCGATAAGCTAATTTAGATTTTTTTCAGCATTGTTGTATTCTGACTGGTCAAGAACAGTGTTAAAACAGGACCGAATGAAAACAGAAAATTGGCCCTCTTGTACTCCAGCTGGAGTTCAGCTTTGCCGTCTGGTCTGATTAAACCCAGTCAACATGATTTGTTTGTTCTTCTCTCCGAGCACAGAGACGTCTTGTATTAATAAGAGTCGTATGGATGTTAGCATTAAGCTTTAGTGAAACACAATTTGCTTAAGCACTTTAAGAAATGTGAAGATGGCTTACTGATTTATAACTTAATGTTTGGATTTAATTCCCCCATTAATCGGATCATTTAGCTCAGATTCAATTAAGCTCCATCTCTGCTGCTTTAATGTATCCTTTATCGCCCAGCGTTGCTGTCGTCTCTCTCCCTTTTTTAAAAAAAAATTCTTTCACATTCTACAAGTCTGTTTCCCTTGACAACCACATCCACTGTTCACAATTATGCACAAGAGGTGGATCTCTGGGACAAACAGAGGATAATAAACAGCCAACCTCCTCACCTAAGCTTGCGTTTGTCTACGTTGAAGTGGCTGAGGTCAAGGCGGGAGTTTAATTGAATGTCACAGCCCTTTTTCTTTTTCTTTCTTTTTTTTTTTTTTTTGTCTAAATATTTTTCGATGAAGGTCGTTTCAGAAATGAACATGGTTGCGCAGCGGGACGCGCGTAATTCTGATTTAAGCCTCCCACTCGTCCTGAAATGGACAGAACTGCAAATAGACTGACATTTTCCTCCTCCCCGCACATTCATTCCTAACACTCTGAAAGGATCTATTCCTGTAGAGTCTGCGAGCGAAAGTCATTTCTGGTTCGTCAGCACAAATACAATATTCACCACCAGCCACCCAAACGGCATTTTTTTTTTTCCTTTTTTCTATCCTTCCCACTCCAAACTTTCATTTCCAGGCAGAACAAACAGTCCTTTCTTTCTTTCTTTCTTTCTTTCTTTCTTTCTCTTTCTTTCCCTCCATCCATTTTTTCCCCTCATTCATCCGTCAGTGTAATTGCCCTCTCTCCAGAAATAGAAAGGAGCTGCCACAGACTGTCAAAGAGCCAGTGGTTAAAGTGTCCTTCAGGAGACAATTCAAACACTTGGGGAGTTTAACTTGGTTCTGAGTAGTTTGTGCTATAGGTGTTCACACCTCGACTATGTTGGCCCAGTATTTTTTTTTTTTTTCCCCCCACAGTTGCAGATATTACGCAAACCTTTCGTCTTCAAAGTTAGTACTTTAAGATGACATAGGAAAAGTCCAGCTATTTTAACAGAAAGTGGCTTTGACCTGAACGTAAATCTCGCAAGGAAAAAGAATATTGAATAAAATAATTTCACAGATGGTACGAATGACTTTCTCTCGTTATTTCATCCAGTGAATATTGTTGTTTTTACTGCATTAGTTGAGAGCTGTCTCAGAGAAATTACTGACGAAAAATATAACTTTAAAATATAACTTTTTTTATATTCTGATAGTTAATTTCTTGCTGATTCTTGACAGAGAACAGCCTGTGGAACTTAAAGATTTGCCACATTTCTGTGTGGAATCCCGGCGGTTCAACATCCACTTATTATCTTTTTGTTTTTCTTATCCAAAACCAGGTCATGGTACAGAGGAATCCCACTACCTGTCTCCTCAGTGACACTCAGGAATATTATCCCTCAACAAAGTTCTGGTTCTGCCCGTGGGGTGTCTTCCAAGCTTTTACCCAAAGATTTTGGCGCTTCTCACCCTACTGAACCAAATCCACCCTTTCGAGAACACTCACTTCCGTCTTGGATTCAGGATCTCATTCTTTCATTTCTCACAAATACTGCGATTCAGAGCACAGCAGGTCCTAAAATAAACTCATTTGTTTTCTAGAAACACATCTGAACTTCAGGTTGAACCAGACATTAGCTGCTGGAAGGACACCTCCCTCCACAGAAGCAGCATGGAAAGTGTTTTCTAAGATCTCTCTGCTCTGCTGCTATGTCTCACTTTGCCATCTTCTACTCCTCCTCCCCTCCTCTGCTGTTTGTCTTATCAGTCAGTTTTCCTTACAGCCGCTAGAAGAAAAAGAAGGGGGAAAAAAAGAGTAAAACGAGATTTATGTTCTTCTCTTTCAACTAATTTTGTACTGCATGTGCGACTGCGGGGTAGAGGTAGTAACACAGAGCTCTCACGTGTTGCATAAGCTTGTGTTTGTGAAGGGAGGAAGCCGTCACCATCACCCTCTCTGTAAAGTGTCTCATCTCTGTCATTAGCCAATCTTGTGAGTCTGCCTCTCTGCCAGCCTTGCTGCTAAAATGCTAATGAGACCTACACACTGCAATTACAAAAAAAATAAATAAACACACACGCACGCACACACACACACGCGCGCGCGACGACAGACACACCAGTGCAGATACACACCTCGCTCGTTGTCACCCATTAGGGGGCATTACAGCCCCCATGTTGAGCCCCGGCTTACATCAGCAAGCAGACTCTGGGTTATCATATTAGTTGGAGACTTTTCATTCGTCCAATTAAAGTCTAGACGAGAACATTTGTTTAAGGTGTTGAAGAGATGTGAGGGAAGGGGAGGAACGTCATTAAGAGAATGAAAACGTGAATTAAAAAAAAAGAAAAAACATTAATTGCCCCCTCTGATTAAGTTTTTACTCCGCGCTGATGGGAAGTTGGAGGAAAAAAAAAAAAAATTGGCTTAATTCACTATCACTTGAAATTCTAGACCAACCAGCTTTTCCATTGTGAGCCTCCTGAGAAACACGCCAACGACAACAAACAAAACGTAATCAATCGAAAACCCAACCGTTTTGAGAGGCAGACTGCATGTGACAAAAGGCCTCCTCTGTTCTGGCATCAAACCGGGGACGTCACAGCCACATGATGGGCGCCTTCAGCCAGAGCAGCCACCCACACAGGGATTAATGTTTGAAAAAATAAAAAAATAAATAAATAAAGTGATGTGGCAACATACACGCAAAAAAAAAAAAAAAAGTAGTTCAAAGTGGCCGGGGATGATTACAGACTGTGTCAGCTCAATACTCTTTGAAATTCCTTAAGTATTCTAGCAGAAGACAAGGAGGGTATTGATTAAAGAATATAAATCTTTATATAAATCTATAACACGAAAGTAGAAATACTGGTTGATCGACAATGCGTAGAGATATATAATTATAAAGAAAGGAAAGCTGTAGTTTATTTCTCCCCGTTTGAGGTCTTATTCTGAATGAATTATTTTTCACACGTCTGACTTCACACACATTTGAACTTGAGTTGTTAGGTTATCGCCCAATGACTTGCTGCAAGTATAAGCGGGTATGGACAATAGATGGATGGATATTTGAAAAAAGTTGAACCATCGAACAGACAGGTGGTATGTCGTCATGGTAGCAAGCTAGCAATAAGTGAAAGATTTTTTTTTTTTTTATAAATGTCGAAAACAGTTTGCATTTTGTACACCTATCACCATTAGAGTGTTTGGAAACTGCTGAATTTTTTTTTAAAAATGATTTTAAGGGATGACCTAATACTTTTGGCAGTTGCAATTTATTATTAATTTCCAATTCATCTTTTAAACCCTACTTGGCATTCCTCTCGAAGCTACCACTGAGATATTCCCTCTGGGCATGTTCTGATAGATTATTTGCCAACAAATGTTACGCTTCTTTTCGATTATGAACGACATGTTCCTATAAAGGTTTTATTTTGGTGGTAAATGGCAAGAACAAAAACATTTTACATTTTTCTACACAAAAGTTCCCATTTAGTTGAGGCTCTCAGGAGTGCCTGGATCGGATAAGTTAAGTTTTTTTTTGGGTTTTCGGCACAATTTCTTTGCCCAGCATTTGCACTTTTGCCAAAGAATGATTTAAAAAAAAAACCTTGGAGCAGTGTTTTTAGTCAGTTGGAGGTATAAATAGATGTGTCAGAGCACAGAGGTTGTTCAATCTTGTTATGTATTTTCAACTTAAGAAAAAAAAAACGAAGAAAAAAAAAACTTAATCACCAGACTCAATATTCAGCCTTTTAGCATTTAGCATAACTTTGTTCAACTTTATTTTGCATGATCGTTTTAGCATGTGACTTCCAAGTATTTTAATCCATTAGTCGTAAAGTCAGTACAAACAGTCGAAGAAGCTATATCAATTTATTTCTGGCAGTTATGTTTCAGCATTGTTTGTTTTAACTCAAGGCTATGTGCAAATCTAATTTAGTTTTTACCACAGTTACACAGAGAAGACCAAAAATGATTCGTATAATTTTTTATAAATTGTCAAATAATATGGAATTTCCAGTCCAAACAAATCCACAATAAAAATGTGTGTTAAATCAAGGGCTGGACTCATCTATGACTGATCCAGGACTGGCTTAGCTACTCAGCAGTTTTCAGGGGATGCCATCCATTTTGTCTGACTGATGGCAAAGATTATGTGCTGCAAATATTTGCAAAAGTGATTTATTTTTTTGTAAATTAATAAGATTAGATTTAACTTCCCCAAATGTTTTCATAATCCCCTTCAGCGATCCAATGAAATCTTGGATTTGTTCTACTGTTTCTCTATCTGCCCACATTTTAACCTATTAGCCCTGCATGCATGGTACAAACCTAGAATAACCCCAAATAATGCTGCACCTTATGTTGCCTCATTAAGGTTGTGATTTCTCGGGATTAAGCGGAATCTGACTCAATGGCTTCACATGCCAGCATCTCCGTTTCAAAACCTAATTGTTCTTATTTGTATTGCACTGTAATCCTTCTTTTTTTTATCACACACAAAAAAAAAGAGGGTTAGGTTTGTACATGATGGTTAATGGTTTCATTTATGCTGATTAATCTGCAGGTCTCCGAACATATCCCGCTAAAATAATTCCTCCGTGGGCAGAACAGCGTGAATCTCACACTGATGAGGCTACATTTTCGGGCATTTCTTATTCAAAACGTTTGACCCTGGCTTAAACGAGACGCGCGGTTGCCAAGAGTTTTTCGGCCAGGCATTCGTGCTGTTTTCGTGTGAGACAGAGGGACAAAATAACCCCGCTAGCATGCGGTTGCCAGGTAAAGCTCTGCAGGGATTTGATTTCGAGTGTGTGCGTGTGTGTGTATTTTAGAGAAATTACTAAGGGAGGTTGTGCATGGCAAAATGGTTTTGTTGACTCTGTGGAAAATCAGTGACATGTCTCCTTCTCCGCCTGCCTCTGCAGTGCCTAGAGGCGGGCCACGTGGCTCACATGGTGGCGCTCTGACTCAACGTCTTTGACACTCGGTCCTCTTCTCACCCGATTGCCTCCTCTCTCATCCACTTGTGTTTCCTCTGCCGCTATCTACCAATGTCCTCTTGTGCCTCTCTCTGTTTTCGCTCCTGTGTTGACAGAGGCTGAATGGAACACCATCTGCCATGGGCATGCCGCTGCGACGCGGTTCGCAAGAGGAAATGTTTTATCAGCATCGCTCCCCTTGCATTGGATTCGGAACACCGGCATGGCCGCACAAATCCAGGCACATGCCAAAGTGTGAACACATGAGAGAGTTGGTGCACGGCGGCTATTCAGATCTGAACCCGGAGTGTAATGAATGTCATTATGATATAGACAACCTGACGGGGGTGGAGAGAGAGAGGGGGGCGTGTTGGTGGATGAGGGTGGAAAGCAGAAGCCAGAGCGAGAGCTGTTTAATTCTGTCTGAGCTGGAAGCCTCAGCCCCACAGTCAGAACATGGAGGCTTGTCTCTTCTAGTTCCAGAGAGCGCGGTGAAATGCCCCGTGGAGGAGATGCTTGGGCAGCAACCAATGGAAAGTCAGTGTGAGCCGAATTCACATGCCTGTGTCAGAGGCGTGGGATTGGGTATTTAAATCAGGGGGAATTAGTGTGTGTGCGCGCGCGTGTGTGTGTGGACGATTTGAGTGTCTAAATGTGTGCAGTTTTGAAGAAAACGTGCATAGATTGGCTCTAAATTACCTCTGCAATATTTACACACAGGAGCTATTTTCTGCCGCTGTCGCAGACTATTTGCGCTACTCTTGCATGGGCTCGTACTGAATGCAGACAAACATGGGCTGCTTGATTTCATTATATTTTTTCCAATGGGCTAACATTGATTAGTTCAAAGAGAAGAATATGTGTCTTTCAAATTCGACTTACAGAGACAAATCTATAAATATTAGAGTGCATTTGTATTCGGTCTTGCATAATTCAATTTTGTGTGAATATTTTTCGCAATTACAACTCCAGGGTCTTTTGGGGCAGTTCTCTATCACCTACAGACTCACATGTCCAATAGACTCAAAGTGAGCCGTATTGGTTGGTGAACGTCTGTGAACGTCAATTTTCAGTCCCGCCACTAATGTTCAATAGGATTTGGGCGTGGACTTTAACTGGACCATTCCACCAAGTAAATAGACTTTGTTCTAGACCAATCCATTGTATCCATGGCGATATGTTTTGAGTTGTCACCCTTCTGAAAGCTAAACTTTCACCTCAGTCACAGGCCTTTCGCAGTTTCTAATATAATTTCTTCCATCTTGTATCTAGCTCCGTCTTTCCCTGCTGAAGATGAGGATTTTCACAGCGTGATGCTGCTATCAACATGTTTCACCAATGGTGTATTTTGGATGTATATCAGCAGGAATGGAGTATTTACAGCAGATATTTTCTTCGGCACTACTATCATTTTTCATATATATCAGGAAGTCCAATTTTGACCTCATATGACCAGAGCACCCTGTCCACATGTTTGCTTTGTCACCTACACGGATTGTGGCTAACTGCAAACGCAACTTCATCTTTTTTTTTTTTTTTTCCCCAAAAACAGCCCACAGCCTGCTTTTCGGAAAGAAAACCATCCATCATTAGCTTTCCACTTTACAGTATTACACCACATTGAATGGGTATGTCACATAAAATCCCAGTAAAATACGCTGATGTTTGTGGTTGTGATATGACAAGATGTAAAAAATTTAGAGTGGCATGAAAACCTTTGTTTTTGCCTTGGTTGAGTCACCAGGCAAAGACATTAGGAAAAAACCATTAGCAGAAAAGCATGTAAATTAAAATAATAAAAAATCAGGGCACTGACTTAGAAAAGGAAAAGAGTTAGTGGAGCTTCTTTTTCTTCTATTACATCTTTCGGATGGCGCACAAACACACCCAGAACAGAGATATTGACATGCGTGTCTTTCAAAGCAGCCCACATTACTGTGAACATTGCTATTGAACAGTGACCATTAGGCATAATCAATCCCAGAGCTGTAACTGATCTGTTCTCCCACAGTGCGGCAACCAGACACGAAGAAATGTTCAGGGAGATTTCTGAGTAATTGCAGAGATTTTAAAACTCTGCCAACTCTGTAATATTCTACACAAGCTGCACACAGAGTTTCCAGGGTTCGGCACACTAAGGACTGCCTGGGTTGTAATACATTCTAGTTTGATAATGATCACTGTTATCATGTAGCACATTGTCAACAAGTAATAATATTTTGGCAGGGCTCTGTAATCGATCGGCTCATGTACTGCAACAGACTTGTGCTGCTGTATGCCTGAAGCAATTTTGTCAAATAATGAAAACTGTCCAAGTAAATTGTTTCTTCTAAATTTGTTTTAAACCTGGGAAATATTTTCCAGAAATGTTTTACAAACGCTTGTGGTGCCTCGGATAGTTAAATAAAAATCATTGTTGTGTTTGTTGCATTATTTTTTCTTCAACCTCGAATGATAAAATAATAGGGTTTTGAAACATTATATTATTTGTAGTAATGATAGTAAACCCAGAATATATAATTAACTTAATTAAATTATTCTGTTAAATTATTTTGTTAATTAATTTTGTTTATTAATTGTCGAATAGAGAATTCTAAATTCCCATGGCCCTGAACACACCATCATCAGCAGAACAGGTGATTAGCTTCCGTTTAGCTTGGTTTGGTTCTGTAAATCCGTATCAACACACTATAAAGTGAATTATTACGTTGAAAACGACGAGTGAATGTCAAATACATGATATAATTTGGACATATTTTTTTTTTGGCTTCACATATTAACATCATAAATGGTAAGTTATGCACTAGCGCGATACGCATTTTAATGTTAGCCCAAAGGTGAAAACATGTAAGCAGCTAGAGAATATTTCACCTCTTTTTGTCAACAGTCGGTCCGTATAAACTAACAGAACTCTGCAACTAATTACTGGAGCCAAAAAAAAAGCTGCTTCTGGAATAAACAGAACTGCAGGTGCGACTGTATATACATCTGTCCTGGATTTATCCCGTGTTGCTAATCTTGTTTTTAGGATCTGCCAAACCGGAGGTGACAACAGGCCAAGTGAGATGACAGAGTGAGCAGCAGAGAGGCTGCAGGTGAGTGCAGCTAGTTTTCAATTATGGGGGCTGTAAGTGAGCTATATTCGGCCTGATATGCTTTTCACACCATCTTATGGAACACCACATTTGTTTTAGAAGTAGCTTTTATCAAACAAGTGCCACTTTATGTACTGGCCTGCAGTGAGCTGTGAGCCTGTAAATGTATTGGGATGAATGCTTTCGGACCAAATTGTTGTTCATCAGCTTAAAGCTGGATGCTTTAAATAAATCTGAATTTCTCTCAGTAAGTTTATTTCGCTCCTGACAAGTGGTGTTGCTGATGCTCGTTTGAGCCGAGTCACTGAAGGTTGGTGGCCTTCGTAGGGGGGGGGGAGTCACAGGGCAAGGAGGTCTACAGCAATACTCAAGACCTCTGTTACTCTTCTGTTGTCTTGTCTGCCTTGACGTTGTTTCATTTGCTTTCCAGTGTTACTGACACACAAGTTGTGTCAAAGCAAACAATTGTATTTGGAATATGAATTGAAGAATTTTAAAAGCTGAAATTGATTACAAAAAAATAGATTGAGGAAATCTAAAACCATAGATGATGATGATGATGTTCTGACATTTTACTCCTTATACTATGTAACAGTCGTGTTCATAAGTATAAAAAACACACAATGAAAACAGCAATGATTGATAGGCTTAACATGCAGATTTTGAGTTGAATCCTGAAATAAATAGAATATTGGTTAATTAAGAATATAAATGAGTTTATCTGTTTGTTTTTAACACATTTTAGGGGGAGGTGTTGGTAACATGAATATTAAAACATAAACATTTTCCCCATCCTGTTAACATGCACACACATTCTTTGAAGCCGCTTTATGTGGTAGTGATCGCATCCCAAGGATGTATGTAGGTGCCAGACTGAACTAATGGAACAAAGCTGAATCCTAAGCAAGGCTTTTTTTTAATGGAAAACTAATTTTCTACAGTAGAAGCTTAAGAAGCTGATCGAATGCTTAAGAAGACCGTTTATTTTATGTCAAACCAAGGAGATCTGAACAGATAATCCAGAGTATGTCCTTACTACTGTGCTGTTTTTAAAATGGCATGCAAACCCATGGTTACCTGATAGCGCGCTCTCGAGTGTGAGCGAGAGCAGGTGAGTGAGTCTTATCACACAGGCAGACGGCTGCAGCTGCCAATACAGTCTCTCACTGCTCTGGGTTAAATCAAATTTAGTTGACGATTTCTTTAAAAATTAATCAGCTCCGAAGTGCCAAGTTCTCTTGTACCATTAAGTAATCATTTAGATTCTATTGCCAAACAATGCGCATTACACACCTTTAATGAAATGCAGCTGCAGTCCTGAACATGCAACTGATGAAACGGTAACGTACACGTTTTAAAGACGTACTTTAGTGTTTGCTGTCTGCCTCTGTCTCTAAACAACAGACCAACACTCGCATACCAACATCCTTTGGGAGTCAGTTCTAAGTTTGGATGCTGCTAAGTCTTGGCAGGAAACCCTACACCCCTCATTGTCCCCAGGACGCATGCTCTTCACATGACATTTGAAGATGGTGCATTAAGAGGGCGGATGATCTCAGCGTAGATATTAGCTGTGCATATTTGTTTGTAGATTGTGTGTGTCTGTGTGTGTGTGTGTGTGTGTGTTTAATTAAAAGTTGACTGCATTTACCAAGTGTGAAGATAAACATTCTAGGTGTGAGGCGCTGGATGCCACGGGGTTGAGGAAGAGAATGAGTTTAACAGTGAACTCGCACTGCTGATGGTCAAGGAGAAGGCTTGCATGGGTTGCTGCAGGGAAGTGTGACATTTGTTCAAAATAGCCACTGGCTGATGTGCCGTCCTGCAGCTGTGAGTGTGTTGCCAGGTGATGACTCTTCAGATCCGCCTGTGTCGAATGAAAGCTCGAAGGTGACATCAGCGTTTGTTAAATCCTCGAGGTCAGACAACAGTGGGGTATTTATAGGAGAGCTTTATAGCAATCCAAGCAGTTTTATTTCCACAACTAAAAAGGAAATGGAGGAGTTTCCATAACTGCTGTTTGATGCGACAGAATGTTGTTGGGATCTGGAGGGAAGACCCAAACTGTTTACCCTGGCAGGCTACAAAATTGGTTTGGGTATTTAGAATCAGTCCTAAAAGTACAAATTACTGGACTACCAGCATCTCTGTCCATGGTTTAAATGACCATAGGCTAAAATGATGTCAGGCAAGAACTCAAAAAGAGCACATTTTCCAAGCTTGACTATAACAAGCACAGATTCAAACTGTACAGCCTAAATTTAAGACTTAGTATTTTTTTTCTGTCTTAGAATGCATTTTAGGTCTGTATGCCAGTGAGTTCATGACAAACTAGAGTAACTGAACACGTAACTTTGTTGGCATTAGGAAAAGCAATCAAACATGTTAAATACAAACATCAATCTCACGGTACTTCTGCTTAATTCGGTTGGAACAAGATTTAAATGAGCTCTTTGCTTTGTCTCAGTTTCTGAAATGTCCATTAAAAATAGAGATGACGTGTTTTAACAAATATTTCTTTGCACTCACTGAAGTTATCTGTTTTAGCTCATGTAGGATTATAAGCATGTGATTTGCCACTTGCTCCATTTGAATTACCGCTGAGAAAAGATGGCTGGATATTGACTTCATTTAGCCAATACTGTTGTTTATAGAAATACATAAATATAGAAAAATGGGCAGTAAAATGCCCATTTTTATTAGTTTGGGTCAATAACATCAAGACAGGCTGATGTTGCTGAATGCCTTCCCCAGTCTGAAGTCAGTAGGGGGCTGATGGCTCATACGAGTTGTCACTGTGTTGCTGAAGCTAAAGTCTGCGAGCCTAAATGAGTGTTTAGAGGTAAACACATGCCGCACATCGCTACTGATAGAACCACCGGTACTCTTAGGTGCACGCTGAGCAGAACCAATCACGGCAGAAGACTCTCGTGTGTTCTTGCCTTTGTTTGCTTGATTGCAGAAAACGATGCCCACATGTCATCCTCTGATGATTTCGTGCTTACCATTGAGCAGGACGGTGGCAGCAAATAAAAAAATCTTCTAAATGATACCCCGTCACATATCCAGGAGCGTGCAGCTGTCAGTCAGTGCCGTGCCGTGGCACTTTGAGTGGTGCTGTTGCCACGGCGACGGTGTCCTGATTTCAATGGGTCTCTGCAGCAATTTCTTGCAATGCAGTTTTACTATTTTTATTTTGTTGCCTGGTGTCAGATCTTTAGTTGCGTCAGCGTTGATGTCAGCAAATTGACCTGAAGGAAATCTTTTAAAGCATAATTGCAGGCGACTCGACAAGTTTGGTCCGACTTTAACCGAGCTGTGAAAAGTGGTTTCGTGTTTTCTTGAGGATTTCAGGCAAAGGATTGACTTTGCTTTGTTTTATTAGACCAGAAATGTTAAACTGTGCGTGCGTCTCGATGACAAGACTGACTTGAAAAAGTGGCTAGATGGAAAAAGTCAGCTTTTCTGAGTGCTGCTTGCAAGCAGATTAATGAAGCTGTAGAAAAAGGTGCACAAGCAGCATGGAGAACTGCAGCCTGGACAAAATGGCAACATCAATGCCATCACAGAAGATTTGAAGATCAGAGATCCCATGTTTTTGACAAGAGTGGAGTTACTTTTGATGAAATGTTTCAGTAGGCCTTGCTGATTTGAGTATGTCCCGGATCAGGGCTCCTTTTTGCATGAGTTATGATATTGATGCGCCAAACTCTTAAATTGGGTTTTGTTCACAATCCTCTTAACCATGACAGCAACCCTGTTGCCCATGCATCATGTGTACCACACTTTTTCCTTCCATGCAACTTTCCATTAATATGTTTGAATACATTATTCTGTGAGTAGCCAGCTCCTGGCATTTTGTGACTTATTCTCCTTGTGCAGGACGTGATTGACTTTCTGCTGGTCAATTTTCAAGTCAGAAATCTGCCTCATGACTTTACGTTGTAACATTTTTTTCTATTGAGAATTACTGCTTTCTTTTCATAAATGGGTAAATGGGTTTTCTTCTGTGTTGGCCTTCGGCACATCCACTTACAGTTCAGTTTGCCGAAATCAACATTCAAACCTGATTGAATGCCCTTCAAAGGGAAACTGGTGCGCGTTTGCCTTCAGATTGGTAAGAATCACTTGGCTCCGTCTGTGTAGAATTTAGTTTAAAAATCCAAACATATAAATTCTGTATCTCGTGAAAGGAGAGTGAGTGTACTGCGTTACAGCTGCAGCTTAACAAAAAAACCTTCATTGAAAAGCCACTGCATAATTGAATGACGACAGCAGAGTCTAAAAAAGTGCCTCGCTTTATTGTTTGTCAAGGTAGCATCTTTTCATCAGAGACGAGAAGCAGAAGACTCTGCAGCGGGTCGGAACAATGCGCTCCTCGATCAGTTAGAAGTAACATGACTTTCCATCACTGCATCTTGCCAGAGTTGGAATAAGTTAAGGTTTGGAAAATTGGATGTTGATTTACATTTAGATGCAATCTGTCCTTATGCTTTTGTGCTCAGCTTTATCCTTCTATGGACGAGGTCAGTAAATATTTACTTTTAAGAAGGAAAGCCATAAAGTCAGACAAATACTCTGGACTCTGAAATATAAATAACATCAAGTTAACTGAAATAAATTAGTACTCCACATTTTAGGTTTAATTATTTAATCTACAAATCCTCCAGCCTTTCAGATGACTTGTTTTTACAATGGGATATTGTCTCCAAATGCATTGTCGTGTATACAGATGCAAATACGACTTGCACACTTGGATAAGTTGTGGTGTGTGTGTGTGTGTGTGTGTGTGTGTGTGTGTGTGTTGTCAGGACGTTTGCCCCCGGGTGGAGATGTACACAACAGCAAGTGGTTCCAGCTATAAGAGGAGTCACAAACAAAACAAAAATCCCCTAACAGATGAAACAACTACTATTATTTATTTTTTTAAATAATCCGTATCATTATCAGATGTGCCGTGCATATTGCGCCTCTATGAGGCTCTAACTTAAACACCCAAAACGAGGGCAGAGAGAAGAACGATAATTTGAACTAATCCCTTTTTAATGATGTAACACATAGATGGCAGCCACTGAAATGCCCTCAAGAATCCAAAATAGGAAAAAGAGAAATACAGTCATATTGCTCAAACTTTATTTCTAGCAAGTTGTATTTACAGGAAGCAACAATATTCTAAACTACTTGAGATCCATTTAGAAGTTTTAAAAGCATAAATCTAATGTGGAGTATGCATACTTCAGTACTGTAAGTATTGAAATACTTTTTGTTGTTGTTTTTTTTGGTCTGTATTTTCTTATGATCTGTTGATTTTCACTTGTTGAATTTCAGTAGATAATACTAACTTCTCAATGATATTCTAATTAGTTGAGATGCATCAGTACTCCTTAAGATTATAAGTTGATAAAATCAGTTTTCTACTTTTTTTATGTCCCGTTCCACTGTCAACACTTTGTGTACTTCAATTTTTCAGACTAGAAAAAAATATTAGTTTGTAGGTCTTCATCTGTCATTAGCTTCAAACATTTCATCGTCTAAACTTGGAGCACATCAGTAAAAGAGGAGCATCTGAAGAGTACTTAGGACTGGCAGCCTCTAACCCCGTCAAAGTTGCACTCTGTTGAATGTCACTCTGTGTTCATTTGCTCTATTTTCTTCACAGAACATCCATCAGGGGAGTTGCTCTACATTTTATTCTTAGCATTTATTCTCTCCAGGCCACAGAAATGATGTTCTTGATGTGAGAATACCAAAGGTTCATGGTTCATCTGTCTCCTACATCGACCGGCGACCACCCACTATCCGTCCCCTGCCTCTCCTTTTAATGTCAAAGGATGTCAAAATTCCCTAATGCACAAAATCGCCTGGTAGTTCCAAATGCACGCTGTAGCCATACATCTCCCCAGAACTGGGCCAAGCACAGAGAAACGACACATACAATGGCCCCTGCTGAGTCTGTCTTACACAAACGCATGGACTCATTCACACTTGATTCACCCCATGATGTGTGCTGCAGGTGTGTGAAGTGAGTCCATGCCAGGAAAGCGCCCGCGACCATCGATTGCTCCGATCCATTTCTCTTTCTAGCTCATCCCCACTACTGAGTTCACCGCTGTTCCCCTCAGCGTCATGGCGACATGTAAAGACACATGTGGCGTCGCTATCCTTGTGTGTTCTTGACGGATTATCAGTCCTGAAATAGATCAACCATTTTGCTTTTCGCTCTCCGTCACCTCGCGGTTCCTTTTTTGCCTTGTGTATTCATCTCTCTGTCTTTGTCGATCTGTTTGAACCCAATTAGTAGTAAAATCTTAACACTGGAAGATGTTGCGTGGAGTTGTATCAAAGGTCTCAAAAGTATTTTGTCTTGGAGAGATTACATGGGGGACAAGGGGTTTATGAGGATATGTTTAACTCTTACTGACTAGCAAACGTAGAGGGTACTGAAGCTAATCCGGTATCTCAATGAAGGTTTCGCACAGTATATCTATATTTAACCCATATAAAGTTGCTTAGCCACCTTATGAACTGTCTCAAGAAGGGCAGAGAAATGGACCACAGAAAGCAGCAGAAGGATCAAGTGTCTCAGTGGACAGATGTAGAAGCCAAGAGGACGGGAGCAGAGCTGAAACTAAAGTGCTTGGCACTCTGACAGTGGGTATTGTCAACAAGGAGACACCCCTCCCTTCCTACCCACAGTGAGCCCCTGAAAACTAATTACCAGCATGTCAGATCTTTAGCTAGCTACAGCTATTGCCACAGCTAATGTGACACCCAGCCTTCATCGCAGAACAATGCAGCAGAAATGTTGCATCCTGGGAGCAAACACACGGGGAAGAAAAGCCTTGTCTGTCACAGTCACTCAGACAGCATTCACTTGGAAAAAGAAATGTTTAATTGAGTCACAACGCTCACTTGGATGCCTTTTTGTCTGCCCCAGTCCCTGACGTTGTGACGAACACATTAAAGATGTTATGTAATCCTGAAAATGGCAAGGTAGCAGTTGAGTCTAGATTATTGTATTTATTTGAATGCCGTCCACTTGAAGTATTATGGACTTCAATCAATAAGGTAATACAAAATGTTTTTCCTTGCAGTATTATAAAGGAATGTAATGTGATATATTTGGTAAATATTTCCAAAACAATAATGAGAATAATGTAAGGGATGGCTACAAGAAGATTTGGGCTCAAACCTAATGCCTCGGATAAATCCCAAAGGACTAACATAACACAGAACATTTCTCAGATGGAAAAAGTGCTTTGAGTTCAGTCATATATCATCTGGCAAGTGTTTTATTGTGACTCTGTTTAGAATTTCACCAGGCCTACGTAATACAGTTTTGGATCAAGTTGTCCCGTGTTCTTTGTACACCAACTAGAACGCGTGTACTTTCTTTTTTTTTTTTTTTTAATGTTCTGATTTGTGAAACATCCATCCACCTGTTATCTTTCAGTCAGTCGGTGCTCTGGTTACAGAGGCAACACCATAAACAGAGAAGCCCACACTTCATGGTTGCTTTGCTTTGCCCGACTTAACTTGTTTTTGCCCCCAATCTTTACTGTATCATTTCAGGCCACAATGGTCTGGCTCTCGTGATAAAACCCGTTGTCACCGGTCAACTGCGGGCGGTGTCAGTTTTAACCATATCGACTGTCGACACACACTGCAAATTCACACGGACACTTCGCCGACGATCAGACCCTGTACTCATGTTAACATTCAAAGCCAGAGGACAATGGTATAACTGTGACTAAGGTTTGCATGCATGTCTTCTAAGAATGCCTGTAGGTTGCATGAATGTGTGGTTTGTGGGGCTTTTCCCCCCCTACCCCTTTGTGTTATACGCTGTTAACGGGGAAGACGGCCAGACACATGACACATGGCAAGTGTGTAAGCAAGTCTAAGAACCACCTGCGCCCCAGTGTGTATGTGCGTGTGTGTGTGCATAAATTTATTTATTCCCTTTTAAGTCAACAGAGCCAACTTTTTTGCCAATCAAGCCCTTTTTGCTGATCAGCTTTTTTGCCTGTCCTGAATAATTTTTTTTCAGAATGCTTTAATTTGTAATGTTAATACTTGAAGTTGCAGCACATACTTAAAGCAATTTAATTAAGAGAAATTTAGCCAACAAAGGCTAAAAGTAAGACAAACCAAGAATGTAAGGACACACGGAGAGAGCGACTGGCTTTCTCTGAGAGCAGTCTTTGGCACACCTGCTCCCTCTGTCTCCACGAGGCCACAGGGTCTGTGGCCTGTGTTACACCATCCCTCAGAAACTAAGAGCAATGATTGATATGAACATGAAGGCATTGTTAGGACTCTGCTTCAAAAGCTGCAGGCTGCATTTTGATTCCTCTGTTTTATACAATCACGCATCCCGCGGCCTGACGGAGAGCAGGAGCTAGGCTGGTTATTATTCATCTTGAGCGGCAGCAAACCAGGCCGTAGATATGAATCATAAAGGTGCAAATGGAAAATCCGAATGGCTATTTTTACTTGCATGCATCCATCTGCAAGATTTGACCTAATTTCAGATGAGACATCGCAATTGCACTGTTCATGAAAGTCTAGTCATCTTATCTAAACTAGTTTTTGTGTTTTGTTGTTTTTGCTTTGTTTTTTTTTTTCCCCTGGTCCAAAATGTAATTGACTTGTCCAACCCCCAAAAATCTTGACATGGCCGATTAGTATACTTGTATTTGTCTAGTCTTTTGCATAAATTCACCTAATAAAGGCGATTTAACAATTGAAGATGTGGAGTACGTTAGTATTCTGTCCTAAACATTTAGTGGACACTAGGAACATTACAGAACCCAAACAAACTGGATGCGTTCCTCCTTTGACAATTTCTATCCTCGCAACCTAAAAGTGTCGTCATTTCTGGTCTTCAAAGTTCTGAGTTTCAAAATTTTCAGAAACAGGCACCAGTTTGACATGTTATAAATGTGGAATGTAATTTAAGGTTTCTGTAAAAACAAAAAAGTGCAAGTAAGTAAGTAAGTTTTAGGACACGGAGGGAAACTTGTCTCTTGTTTTTTTCTCCATAAATGACGCACAAGAGTTAGACTTCAGACTCTTGGGGTATTCCTGAATGTTTGTACATCCCGTCAAAGACGAGAGCGATGTCAGAAACGAGGAAAGAGGAGACGCTGTGTCACATCTGGACTGTCTGGGACGATATGCTTGGTTTTCACAGCAATCAAAACCAAAGCAAGACCAATGTCTTTTCGGCTGAATCTGCACTGATTCTGCTGCATGGAGGGGAAAAAATTACCTTTTAGCTACTTCAAGTAATGACATTCATTTGCATTTTCACTCTCAGACAGATCCTTGGATTTGACTATGTATAAGCTGACCTAAATATGACGAAAAACCGTGTTTTTATTTTTATTTTTATGCTTGTCAAAACTTAATTTCTCTCATGCTCCGTGGGTGGGGAGCCTCTCACGTGTAATGAACTAATTCACAGTAGGTAAGAAGATGAAGACAGAGTGCGTCAGCACTGATGATGCAGATAAATCCTATTGGACGATGAAGTCTCAGCTAACAACCAAGATGAAAACTGCAGCAGAGCTGTGCAGCATTGCTATTGTTTGATTGAAAAGATATTGATGACCTTTCCAGCTCTACAAAGTATTGATTGGATCTTGAAACCAATTTTAGCCCAGATTGGAGTCTAACAGTACCCTTGTAATGTAATATGGAATGCATGTCCCTCATTTGTCATGCTAACCAGACTTATGAGTTAAATATAGAGTCTTCCGGTTTAGCAGAGCAGGGGTTTAAGGTCTATTTTTAGCATTCGGGGCAGCGCATGCAAGCTTTCTTTTGTCAAAGCAGATGATGACATTTCAGAAAATCTGAACTGTTTACTGCAGCATACAAAGAGCAACATGATCACAATGGATCCATCTGAAAAGAGCAGAATTGTCAGCACAGAACCATCTCTTAAAATATTTGCAGTCATAGAACATTACTATCCAATAATCAAAGGTAGGAAAGTGCAAAGATAATTGCCACATCTTACCAGAAATTGACAATATTTCAGTGTGTGTGAAATGTCATAACCTTCCACTTATTGTTTCCAAGCAGTCCTTTTCAGTTGCAATGTTTCATACATCTGTATTGCGATGATTGTGACTTGATATATTCTGCAGCTGTATTACCAAATGTCTTTGGCCACAACTACAAAAAAAAAAACAAAAAAAAAAACACACGACTTAAACTTTCTTGGGTCTTCTTTTTGAGAAAAATCTGTAAAGTCCGTGAGACCTGTATGGGTCTCTAAATTGATCATAAGATCAGAAGTTTTCCCTCTTCCTGTGTTTCCGTTAAAACCCAGGGAGACGAAAGCAGCGTTTTTAGATCATCATGCTGTCAGGAAGGAGACGTAGTGGGGAACCAATTCAAGACAACTCCTGGTGTGCTGGAGGGATGATGTAAGACGTCACTGGGGAGGAAGCGTGACAGGAGTGTTGTCAAGGTCAGTTGAAATATAGTAAATATGAGCTTGCATTACTGCAGAGTATACTATATTACATAGAACCACCTTTTTTAAAAAACATCTGGGTTGAAAAATGAGGAATTAAAGATGGTAACAGTTTTCTTTAGCATTAGTTTGAAATGTTTCCCATTGCACGCCGTTCAACGTTAGTAACAGTGATGCATTGTTCATTTAGATTTGTGTTTTGGAGACGAAGTAATTGGGAAAAATCAGATTATGTCAGATCAACACAAAGGATTATATTGCTGGGTCAAATCTCAAGCCGGTGCTCGGTAATCCATAACAGATTACATTTTAAAAGGAGCCAGTATCATGGGCAGACGGATCTGCGGCGGAGATTGTGAAGCAGTTTGGAGACGAGGGCCCTGTCAGCGGGACTGCGGGAGGAGATGATAAAAATCGGTTCTGACTGCGCTCAGTTCTCACATCCACCTCCCACCCAGCGTCTGCATCTTCCTCGCCATTATGAGTGTAGAGGTGGGATTACAGCAAGGAGCAGAGCAGTGGGAGCGACGGGGAAATAAGATGTGAAAAGGAAGAAAAACGGATATCAAGACAATTTTTTTGTTTGTTTTTAAAGAACCTGCTCTTGTTGGTGGGTGGTGTTTTTGTGTATTAAAAGGAGCTTTACTTTTGTAGTTTGGCAAAAGAAAAATTTAAGAGTACTCCAGATCTTTAATATGTTGCAGGTACCGTTATAGTTGACTTGAATGGTCACTCACTTTCTTTTTTTTTTTTTTCTTCCATCAAAATGTCCCCACAGCTCTTTGAGCTGTCGTTTCTCAGCCACTAAATATGCACTTTAAATAAGATATCCTCCCAAATATTACAGGAAAGCATTTCTTTGTGGCTGTAATATTGCACATATTGATTTTGCTTTTTCAATTACGACTCACTACACTGTAGCTACGGCAGTATATTTTATAAAAGTTGAGCTTGACAGAAGCTTGCAAAATCGAGGAAACGGATT
>NW_015114078.1:88887-129185 GCF_001443285.1 Poecilia latipinna | reverse complement strand
TTTTTTTTTTTTTTTCTTCCATCAAAATGTCCCCACAGCTCTTTGAGCTGTCGTTTCTCAGCCACTAAATATGCACTTTAAATAAGATATCCTCCCAAATATTACAGGAAAGCATTTCTTTGTGGCTGTAATATTGCACATATTGATTTTGCTTTTTCAATTACGACTCACTACACTGTAGCTACGGCAGTATATTTTATAAAAGTTGAGCTTGACAGAAGCTTGCAAAATCGAGGAAACGGATTTAAAACATGCATTTTAAAACAAGTGCACTTTGGCCTAAGTGTTTTGTTTTTTTTATGCATTGATGTAGGCGAATTGTAACAGAATTTTAAAAACTTTTCTTTCTTTTTTTTATCATATTGCTGCCCACCGAGATGAGGTGTGATTTTTTTTGAGCTGACTGTGGGACAGTAAAGCAGATATTTATCCTCACAGTGTCGCTGAGGTATCCATGGAAGTCCACGTGTGTTTTGTGGACGTGTAGATGGTTTACGGCTGTGTTTAACGAGGGATTTTGTGTTGGCAGTGCTGTGGAAATATGGAGTACTCAGGAAAATTTTAAGGGATGTCGGGTCCCTGTGAAGCCCTTGTGTTGCTGGGGAAACAGATTCAGAAAAGCGACGGACACTAGCTAGATGGATGAAACTGACAATTCACCGATCACAGAAAAGTTGCGCTTTCTGAGTGTCTCACTCCTAACTGTTTTCGTCATGTCTAACTTTGGTTCGTTGTGTTTTGAATATTGCATATCCTTTCAGTGGACAAGATCTTATTTGCAGTGTCACCAAACAGTTCTGATTATCTTATCCCCAGTGAAAAAGGGAGGAAATGAGGCTCCGTCGCCTGCCAGCTTGGAACTGTAGTCTGTAAGTAAATTAAGTTGATGTTTTTACCACGAGGCTAAAATTAGGACGCGCATAATGACATGAAAAGTGTATTGTTGCTCTGGACTCTCGATTACATAATTCTGCAGTATTCTGAACTCAATTTCTCAAATGACGCCGCCTCTAAAATGCATCAGGAGAAGTTAGAGTGGGCTGCATGCTTGACTGCATTTGTGAGCTTGTTCATGCATTCCCTGTACGTGTATGCAGTTATGTTCGTCTCTCTCTCTCTCTCTCTCTCTTTTTCATGATTCGAATGCAAGTTTGCAAAGATTGCGGGTAGTTTGGGACTTAATGTGGCTTTCACATTGGATTACAGTCACGTCAAACCGTCCCTCCAAGGATGACGCATACACCATCTCTGTCACACACAAAAATACAAATACATTCAAACACACCAGTGAAGTCGGTTGTACTCAATTGCTTCAAGCTCAAATTTGGGAAAGCAGGACTTTGAATAATTTTCATCCTGGGAGCCGTTTTGCTCAGCGAATTATCTGCTTATTGAACTATCCAAGACACATTAGTGGAGCAGGATTCAAACTAAAGACAGCTGGCCAAAAGGGAGCCTGCAGCTGCCCGCCAGCAATAGGAAAGCTGGTGTAATTTAGGGTTAAGAATTCGGATGGGTCGGACTGGGACAACATTCATAGACTTTGTTTCACAGTTCTCTGGTAAGACCTGGAGTCATAGGTCATAAAGGTCAGTGGTCACACGCAGCAGGAAAGAATGTTTTGTGGGTGGGGGAGGGGGACTGAGCTGCCTGCCAGCACCTGGTAAGATGCAGGGAGGGGAAAAGAGACCTTCTTCAAACCCTCTGACCCGGTCAGCATGTTGACTGTGTCGAAGAAAGTCCGACTTGGAAGAAAAAAAAAAAGTACTTGGTTAATGTAAACAAGAGAAAAAGACGGTTAGGAAAAATATCCTTTTAATATTCAACTTAATAACCATAGTCACCCGAATCACGTCGGTTGTTTCGTTTGGATGTATTGTAATTGACTTTTCGGTTGTATTGTAATGTGTGCATTGATTCAACCAAGTATACTCAAACAGTCCTTCTCATAATCCATCATTTTGAGTCCAACCTCAAAACTTGGAACAAGTGAAGTTTCCGTTGAACTTCTGTGTTGCAGTAAACTGTTGGTCGGAAAGAGAGGCTTCTGTTTGTCCGGATGTCTGCCTTTCTGCAAAACTGCATTTATTTGAATTACCTCTGACTGCAGAGACAGTGGTGTCTTGCTTGGCTCTGCTCTTGTCTACAGACAACTGCTTGTTACCTGCTTAGGCTTCATGCAACGTCTGCTTGGCTGTTGACTCGATGCAAATCCAAATCCATTTACTGCAAATTCTAGCCACCTGCTGTCTCTTGCCGCTTTACATTTCATTTCTGTCCTGGAATAAATTAGTTTTTCTGTCAAATGATTTAGTGCGCAAATTTTTTTTTGCAGCCGTTTTTCAACATAATACTGTAAAAATAATTTCTTTCACATGTGCTTCCTGTGTCCACACGTCCGCGTAACTGAGAAATGTGCAACATAAATGTGATTTCTTTTATGTGCGCTCATGTGGCCTTATTTGCATATTCCATATTTATGCCGCAGCATGCAAATCAGATAGGCAGCATCCATCACATTTCTCTCTCACACGGGGAGAGGGCGAGCAGAAAGAGCCTGGAGACGGGTCGTCCCTGCAGCTGCACAGGACACCTGTCTCCCCTGCAGCTCTGTCGCCGGCGCTCTAAAGCCACACATGTACACGTCATCCGGAGCGCACAGTCTGACAGTCTGCTCAGCGGTAATTCCTTCTGTCTCATCGCCCCCCCCACTGATTACCAAGAACCTTCAACAAAGGTGAAACGGAGCATCATGGGGAGTTAAGGGGGACCGCATAGACTTTCGTTCAGTGAGAGTTCGTGTTGTACTTCAGGTCATTGCTTTCACCAGTGCAAGATGCACGCTTTTGAGCGGCGGTGCCAAATAGTCGACTCGCAGTCACATGGTTGTGAGACTCCTCCCACTTCAATATACATCAAGCAGAGTCTTGATTCCCTTTGAAGTGTTTTTTTTGTGTGTTATTTTTCCTTAATTTAATGCAAAAAAAAAAAACGTATATTGTTGAATATTACTATAATGACATTCCTTATGATTACAGGATCGATGGAGAATTCTCATAGTATAATGAACAGAGTCTTTATTGGTGGGTTTATTTTGAATTGGTGTGTTTCTGTTCTGCTATGAAAAAAGTTTTGCATGTTCATACAATTAGGATTGGGCTCCACAGTTTAGGCAATGGTAGTCTACATGGCCATTGATGCTGAAGTTTGCATTTGATTCACATTCATATTTAAAACCACTGTAAAATCTTTGAGTATTTTTGTTCCAGGTTTTGCTCTTTCTCCTTGTGCTCCAGTACAGAGTGGTGTAAAATGATCCAAGCATTAACACCATTATTTCATTCCTTCAGTTCCACTTCTTTTCCTCCTCTGCACCATATAATTACATTTCTTTCCATTAGACACCTCACTTACACACACACACACACCACACCCTTGTCTCAAGGCAGTAAATGTCAGACTCATCACTTTAATTAGGCACCACTGATTTAAATATCCTTCATATCACACATTTAGTCTGCTGTAATAAAGAGCCCGAAGACAATAAACTTCCACTGCCTTTCACACACCTAAATGATTGTTTCTCACTTTCATGAAAGAGCCTCTTTTAATTAGACTGTTATATTAATTACATTTGTGTCACACTCGATTAGCTGTTCTCCGTGATTGTGCATCATAACATCCTTTCAATATCAGTTAGAGGATTTTTTTATTTTTTATTTTTTATTTTTAGGGAGCAACGTTTACTTTGCTTTTCCTATTTGCACACTCTGTATGCATCCTCGGTCCAAAGGTCATTGGATAACAAAATCATTCCTGGGACTACATAATAATTGGCTTATTCATGAACTTCCTTAAATAGAGCCTTTCCGGAGCGTTGTCACTCAACCGCTTCCATTCACATTTCTCTCTCTATTTCCAACTCTCCTGTGAGCAAGGCGTTTTATTTATGGCTCAGCGTTTATGTGGAATAGATTCACTTTGATGATGCAAAGCTCCAGCGGAGACGACTTGCGATCTATTTCTGTGCAAAAGCACATGGGACTCACGTGCCGGGTAATAAAACGCCCTTGATGTGTGCCCTTTGTCTCGCAGCGAGAAAAAGCCGCACATGCATGCATAATAGGAGGGAAACTATTTTGAGATTACTTTTTTTTTTTCTGTTCTTTTGACTGTTACTCATTTGCCTGCTGGTGGAAAATAGATGTGAATCACTCACTGCAGCGACTCTCCAACTTCCATTCACTCTCGATGCTCCAAATTCTTTTGTCCTATTTTTTTTTGTTGTTGTTGTTCAGGCTAGCTAGTCTCTTCTTATTTACTCCCATGTTTTTATATGCGTTTCTTTTTTATTATTATTATTATTTCTGTCACATGTCCTTCAGTTTAGTCAAAAATAGAATGCACTTTGCTACTGAATATTGCGTAGTCTCTTGTTTGACGTAATTCGGCGTGGAGAACACCGAGTTTGAACAAACACCTGAACAGCTGCTGATAATACGGGGCAGGTGCGTCTCAGTAAATTAGAATGTCATTATAAAGTGTAATAATGTCTATAATTATTTGATATAGTCACTATATGAGTCAGTTAGGAGTGATACACAATTTATGTATATATATTTTTTATAACATCTGAATGCATTTTCTTTGTCTTTTATTGATCAAAGCTTGCAGCAACATTTTCAAAATGCTCCAAAGTATTTGTTTGGATGCATTTTTATTTCCCTCATTAAAACGGAAATGGCAACAAATAAAACCGACCCCAGCAGAACCTGTGCAGAAAAGTTTTCTTCTCCAAACCCAAGTCTCAGTCACGTTTCATCGACGTTAGATTTGCTTCACCGATGAAACCGAACTCAACTATAAAATCCAGAGCTTGATGCTTGATGCATGACCCAGACCCTGCAATCCACGGCACTGCAATGTGGCAAGGGATTATCACTGTTGATGCCGAGTTTTGAGGGCAAGCTGGAGACTGAAGGTGCTGCCAGTAAGCCTCTTTAACCTTTATCAGACTGTGGATAGCATCTCAGATGAACTCGAAAGACAGAAAGAAAGAAGTGAGACGGGCGGGAGGGATAACAAGAGCGTTAAACGGAGTAAAAGAAAGCGGCACGCAATTTGTTGTAAAGCATGTCTCCCTCAAGGAATGAAAAGTGCACGCTTGACAATAAAATAGAGATTGTGTGGGTAGTGAGTACAAAGTCGATGAATAGCCTCTTGTGTTTATAAAAAAAAAATTAAAAAAAAGCCAAGTCTTGTATAGCTTGTCCATTATGTTGAAATGTTTTCCCTTTTATTTTAACCCTTGGAACACTATCTTTATTTTGTTCCACTCCTGGCCGTTTAGTCTGGGCGGCTGTCAGTCTATCAGTCTGGTCTCCTCGTTTCGCCGCCCCTCTGCTTCTGCGTTGGACTGATAAGAAAGTGGCTGCCCCGTTTCGGAGGGGAAACCATGGCAACGCATCAGCCACGTGTTGACATCACGGCGCGTTAAATATAACCGCTTCTCGTGCCACACAACTACTTGTTCCGTCGTTGATCCTCGCCTGGCTATAAATACACGCTTTCCTTCCCATAATTGCAGCTCTAACAGGCTTGTTTGCTTGGATGCGGGAATAGGAAATGTCTGGGAGAAGTGAGCGGGTGCACTTCCCTGCAAATCCATCTGCGTTTCAACGCTGCGAATGCATACGTTCGCGGCTCATCGGTTTTTCTCATTACAACCCAATTAAGGAGTTCAGTGGAGATCACAAACCTCTTTGAGATTATCTCATTAAGGGCTTGCCTCAGAATGACCTCCCATATAACAGACTATAATGGTCCCGCAATGCAATTTGATGTTTTAACTTTTTGCTCTAATTAACAAAATGCATAACCAGCAGACTTCCTGTTGTAATTTAAAGAAATTGTTGGTCTCATTGGAGAATATGCAAAGTGAGATCACTGGGGGGTTTTTTAGGTAAAAAAAACAAAAAAACAACAAAACTAAACAGCCAAGTAAAGAGAATAAACATGGGAAACGGAGGACCAGACATGTTTGCCAGTGTTCATAGACTTAAACTCTCAAAGTTTATTCTGGTTTTAAATTGTTGTTTTTTGTTCAACTTACAAATTTAAATGATCCCTCTAAAAAACAACAAATCTTTGAATATTTGTTGACATAGTGACTTCAAACACTCAAGATCCCCCCCACCCCCCCAAAGAAAAGTAACTTTAGCGCCTTGCCTCTTAAAAGAAAACATATAAAATTCTTGTTTTATGCAAGAGTAGAACTAAATCCACATTTCAAACACAATAGGAGAAATCTTGCACTTAAGACACTTAATGCAGCTTTACCTCCTTTACAGTAGTTCATATGTCGGACTGGAATATGAACATCAACCTTTATAAAAAATGCTTTCGAAGCACTGAATGGGTATCTGGG
Source organism: Poecilia latipinna (assembly GCF_001443285.1). Classification (NCBI taxonomy): domain Eukaryota; kingdom Metazoa; phylum Chordata; class Actinopteri; order Cyprinodontiformes; family Poeciliidae; genus Poecilia; species Poecilia latipinna. Next base: position 122,758 of record NW_015114078.1, on the reverse strand, counting down.
CATCCTGTGATCACCTCTATTCTGAATTCAAACTTCCGAGTCGGCGCCATTTTTACCCTAATGCTTATATATTAGACAAAGATTTTCATCTGAATCTGTCTAAACTTTTCACTGTCACGACTAAACTGAAGCAAACGTAGCCTTCCATTAAAAGGCAACGATTCAATTACTAACGCGCTGAATCTCGTCTTAAAAGTAAAAGTTTTTTTTTTTTCCTGAGCACAGCTGTCCTTAACTGTCGCCGGTGTTCATTTGGGAGGTTGCAAGAGGAAAGTCTTGCTTGTTGTGACTCGGTCTCTTAGCAGCCGCCTCATGTTCACAGCCCTGCGGGTCCCCATAGGCCAATAGGAGCATCCAATCAGAGACGGATGCCAAAAGGCTGCTGCCTTGCTTCCTCCAACCGGTAAATGGTCTCAGTCCGGGAAATGCGCTTGTGTGCATATATGGTCTGCAGGTGAATTTAATTTAATGATTAAAAAGCTCGTGACAATGTAATTTACCTTGTTTGCCTTGTCTGGTGATGTGATCTCAACGGGCTAAACAAACCGCTGTGAACTATTGAACGGCAGTGCTTTGGACGGCAGCTGAAGGTTTGAAGTACCTTTATCAGGACATGACGGAAATATTTTTAAACATTCATTATATTTTTTTAAGTTTAGAAGTTGACTTCTGCTCACTTTTTCTCTCGAATTAAAAGTAGAACAAGGTAATGGTTTCTCCTTATGTAGTTCTTAATATACACACTGAGTTAAACTGAATGCAAAATTCTGAGTAAAAATTTCTGAACAGAGGAATTCTTTACATAAAAAAAGAATCAAATATAACATAAAACCTATGAGGCTTTAGATACTAAGGAAAAAATACATAGCAACATCTTTCTAACAAAAAGGAAGTGAAAATGGTGGCGTCTTTCAACCATAAATAAGTGAGGAAATGATGAAAACCCAAATGAAAGCCAAACCGAAACACCCGAGGATCACAGCAGATATGTCACTGTATGCTTTATTCGTTTAATATATTTGGCTCATTCTTTTAAATCATTTTCCATCATAGCAAAAGGGCGGAGGGAGGAATGTAAACACTGATGTAAGTGGAATAAATTACAAGACAGAACAGAACACAGAAATAAGTGGCAAGAAAAACAGAACTCGATTTGTCGCCAGTCATTTGATGATTTATTGAGTACAAAAGGGGAAGTTAGTTCAGAAAGCTTTTGTTTTCATGTAATACACTTAATAATAAATGGCAAACTGATTTTTTTTTTTTTTTTTTTTGTATTTACTCAGGTTATCGTTCACAGTAAAAGTTATTTGATCTGAGGCTTTGGAGTGTGGCAAAAAAGCAAAAGAATCTGTTGAGGGTTAATACTTTTTCACAGCAATCCTACTTTATCGCGCCTCAATTGAGTTGATGAGCCTTTGAGTGGAACAAGTAATATGACATTAACGTCGTATCAATAGGGTCCTCCTTTAATGTGCCCTGGGAAAGAATCGCTACAAAGTCGTCATCGTTCAACAGCTTCAGAACATGGTAAAACCGTCTCACTAATATCATGTTAACCTTTTCATTTGAAGCCTGTGGACATGGCATCATGCCATCCCAAAAGGTTACAGTCCTGATTCCCAGGAACTTCGATGTTCACATGAAAAGACAGTGGTTAAGATTGGCTATAGACGGACGGATTGAGAGATGCGGTGTTTTTAAGATAAGTTGAGATTTTATCAGTTAAGCTCCGAATGCATTTACTTTTTGATATTCCGTTAAACCCCTATGATATTATAGCATATCTTACTTGCAGTTATTAAACGGGTTATACAAGGTCATATTTCATGCTGTTGCTAACATAATTTGACCTCCTGACGAGCTTTGTAGTTTTCTGGATGTGTCTAGATTCCAAGGAACGAATTTCACAACTAAAACATCATATATACCCCAAAAGCTCCATATTTATGAACAATATTAAATGCTGAACATTTGTCGAGGTAATGACTCTCTGTGTGCTCAATTGAAAAATCTGTCACTGCCTCTGAGAATTAATTCTGATTAATTTAACAATTGACCATAATTTGATGACATATTAGTGATTGCTCTGAGAGATCGGGTGCCAGTTTGCTATTGCTTATCTGTAGAAGTCGTTCTATTTCCCTACTTTGACTAAGCACATCAATTGTCAACATTCAAATTGTGTTTTTTTTTATGAAATTGTGGAATCTTTTGATGTCTATCAACTGGGATAAGTCCTATTTTCCATCATCTTGATAGTCTCTATTTTTTCTGGGCGCTAGCATTGTAATCATTTGTACGGGTTCTGAAATATTGCATGCAAACGGTCCTTTGTGATTGTGATACTGCATTATTTGAGTTGCTACAAAGTACAAATATTTCCCAGACTGGAGAGCATGAAGTGTATGTGACATTTCTTAAAACCTAATATAGTTGCTAGATGATTTTTTTAAAAATTATTATTATTGACCGAATAGACTTGTGGGGTAGTACTAATTTATCTCATTCACAAACGCTTTGCTTTTTTGTTTAGGCAATCTATAGGAAAGAATTTAGAAATGCTCTTTTGAAAAGTGCTACTCATTGGTATGTATAGGACACTGTTTTAGAGTCAAAGCAAAAATATGATAGAAATGTTTTTTTTTAGAAGGTATGATTGAAGATAACCTCCATTGCATTAAAATGTAATGGAGCGCAGTCCTTAGACAGAATCCTGGACACATCCTGTTTTTCTGCAGGCCCATGCAATCTGGTCTCATGGCTGAGAGGGATAATTGGTTGTGTCACTGACAACAGCAGGGGCTTCACCTACCCAGCTTTCACTTAAGCTGCATTGCCTGTAAATTGCATAGTGAAATTGCCTTTTGGGGAAGTCTCCTCTGTTATGCAGCACCGTCTAAAACCCAAATTCATTCTTTCCTGATCCGAGGCGGATAGATTCCATTGTGGGCTCCTGGTGATCACTTGAATAAATATGAGGCACGGTTATGTTTGAATGCAATCTCAATGTTAATTCGGGGAGCTTTTCACTGATCCAGTTGGTGTATATTTACAGTTTTCCCAATTTGAATATCAGATATTTGCATGAAAATGCTTAGAAAATCAGAAGACGATGAAACTGTGTCTGCGTAGCTCCGTCCTTAGTGGCATTAAAACCCCCTGTGATCTCCAAGTTGCAGCCACCCTCTTTCACGTATAATTTCCAGATTGTCTGCTGTTCCTCCTAAATGCTTATCAGGCTTTAATGAGTAATTCAGAGACCCGTATGCCCCGGTTTAAGCCTCTCTCCATTACTTAGAACATACTGGACAGTAGTTATTAAGAGTTTAGGAGAATGGAAAACAGGGAGTGGTGATGATGAGCTGAAGAACTGGTGAAATGAAGGGAAAGGGCAGGGGTGTATTTTATCCAAATAGTAAATCTAAATGTGGTTTATTGTAACCAATAGTGTCAGTATAATACTATGTACTTTTAAATTTGAGTGTAAAATAAAACCAGTATTTTTAAGAACGATACCCGACTGTTGTCCAAGGTAAAGATGGCAGCTCTTTTATTTGCAGCAGATCCTGTGAGCTGCAAAGCTTTGGGTCTGATGGAAGCACATTCCCACAGTCAATAATGACCTAGTACTATATGGAGCCAGGGCAGAAAACAGCTATTGCTTCTCCACTTAATGTAAGGTTTTACATTGAAATTATGGACTTGTCTATTTGTCAAACACAGGGTTGACGACTCTACGGCTGTTTTTTTTTTCCATCATCAGTTTTTTTTTTTTTTTTTTTCCAAAGAAGTTGGGAATTCTGAAATTTTTAGAAGCTCTAATGTTTCTGTGTCACAATAAGGGAACAGTCCATTTCTCAATCTGACTGGAACTACAGTCATTTAGCATAAATGATTTATAGCAATTCTCCATCTTGCAAAGTTGATCTGGCGTCTGGGAATGAGATATGAAGGGCATCGCATACAGTAGAAGACATTATGAGGCCCCCAATTTTCCTCTTTTGTTGATGTTTCTGTTATTGTTCTGATTTAACAAAGAACAAAGAAAATCCACTCTTCCTGCTAACTGCTGGTGTGGTGTGATTTTTTTAAAATATTTTATTTTTTTCCACATTTTGTCAGATAACCACATACCTAAACTTTTTTGAAATTTTATTTTATAGACCAATACAAAGTAATGCATGACAGTAATGTGGGATTAAAGCGATATATCCATCTGTTGTGTTTATCTGATTGCTCCTCGTTTGTGTCAGATGGGGTCTGGTGCCAGCGGTCTTTCAAATTGTAAATGCTTTTCAGTATGTTTTGCAACTAAAAACAACAAAGTGGCATTTGTAGTTATTTCCTCACTTTATTTAATATTTTGTAAAGCCACCTTTTACGTTCCAAATAGAGCTGCACGTCATTTGGAATGCATCTCCGTGGGGATTGTTTCCCATTTCTTTTCTGCAGAAAATCCCACACTCAGTCAAACTGGACAGAGAGCAACGATTAAACATCAATTTTTAAGTCTAGGCAAAAAGCATCAATTATTTTTGAGCCAATCTACACTCGCAATGAAATGACACACCCATGGCTTCACACCTTTAGATTTTTGTTTACAAAAAAAAAAAAAAAAAAAAAGTTTTGGGAAAATGATACATTTTTCCAAACGTATTAAAATATGTGCAAGTTTGTTGGTCTCTGAGGAAAGGAAACTGATAAGTTCAGCATATTTGGGTTTGTCATTGTAATGTGAAACGTTGGACTGCTTTTGGAAAGGACTTTGACTATATATATACACCTTTTGTTTTAGCAAGCTGAACTCTCCTGGCTACTGTAGCACTCTGCATTTGCACTGATGAGACACTCAAAATGCAGCCACAGATTAGACAGCCAGGAATCACTAAATGTTTTTAGAAAGTAAAGTTGTCAGAAGAAAAGTATGAGAAAAATCCTCTTGCACACCTGCTGCAAACTTGAGGAAAAAAAAAAAAAAAAAACCCACCATATACCATATTGTTACTTTCAAAGTTTCAGTTGATTTGTAATTGATAGCAGGAGGTGGACAGGCTTGCGGAGGTGATTTAAGTCCTCATTTCCTCCAGGAGATTTATTGGTGGAGGGAAAAAGAAATGTATACAGGAATGACCTCCATCTGGGATTATATGTAATTGAAAATGTCCAACTGAAAACCACTGTTGGCTAAATGGCATAATGACTTCAACTCAGTGGCAAAGGGCACTTGCTTGTATTTTCAAGTGGGTAATGTCGGAGGGGAGAGAAAGTAAGAGCAGGAGCGCTCTTGTTCTCCCTCTGAGGGGATTTCTCCTCGTTACTCCTGCAGCTGCTCCGCTCGCCGACTGAGTGAGCGGCCCTCTCTTCTGGCGCAGCCCTTCATCTCCCCGAGGTCACATGATTCTTTTAAAACCCAACCTTAGACCCTTCAACAACTTGTCATCTGGGGTTACCATGGTGACATATGTCATCAGGACCAGTGTGGCGTGTTGGAGGTTTATTTTTAACCGCCAGCTTAGCGGGCTGGAATGAGGAACGAGGCGAAGCTGTTAGGTTTGGGGGCGGCGGGGGGGAGTTCTGGGGAACATTTAGGGGCTTCCAGTGGGGCTTCCCAGCTTGTAGTGAGATCATGCCAAGGGTGTCCTTGTAGGAATGTGAATCATCTATCTACGTGATCTGTTAATACAACATTATGTCACACTGGAACCTGGAAAGTCAGTTAACAAGTAATCCCGACAACTGGAGAAGGGGGAATTCAAAAGGCTCCGAGCGGCAGCCCAGGATAATTCGCGGGGGGCTTTTTCCACTTCCTTTGACACCGAATCCTAAACGTCAGCACCTGTTTTTCCCCGAGACTCTTTTCAAAGGAGCAGGTTTTTGCATCTATCCGCGTATTAATGTTCTTGTTTGTCGAAGCTGCTCGTTTTCGGAACTTTTAGGTCCTAGTTACTGAAATAGTTTCCACGCGTTGTGGTTTTCCAGCACCCGCCCTGTTCAGGAAACCTTGTGAAGAAATGAGCCTAATTAAGATTCTCCACTGTGTCACTAAAGCCACCCGGATATTTATGATTTACTTCTGTTATGCTGTGTGTATGTGCCTTTCCAGTGGAAACTTCTTTTTTTTTTTTTTTTTTTTTTTTTCATTTGTCTTGTGGTCAAAGCTGGGAGTACGAGTAAAACCTCGCTATCTTGTCAGGGGCGTGTTTATGACTTCATGTACTCTGAGATCTACAGATGACTGAAAGAATTCAACGTAGTACTTCCAACTCCAACTCTTTTTATCACAATTAATTCATCTTTTTGACGAGCTAATAGGCCTGAGTGAGTTGTGAGGGGAATTCAGATCCTATTAATAGGGTCAAGGAGTCCCTCCATTGCATCACATCAGTGAACTCGTATAGCAATCCAGATGGTCACTTTAGCACAGTGCCGACATTACCGGCTTTAACATTGCAAGTTGCAAGTCTACATTCAGTGTTCATCTTAGTGCCGTCAAAAAAATATTTGCCATTTATACTTTTCTGCTGTTTTCATATTGATGAACAACCACAGTTTTTGTTATGTGATCTTGAGAGGTTACACCAAAACCTCAAGTCAGAAATCACCAAACTAGAACATTAACATGAAGTTCACAAAAAAAAAGTTCTTCGAAAAAGAAGTATCATGCTTCAATCTAATGAAACTCAAAACTGACTACTAAGTCTGGAATACCACCACAGAGAGAGTCAGTATCCTCAAATGGATGATAAAATACCGCCCAACTGGAGGATGTAAAGGGAGAACGAGCTCAGAACCTTGTGGAATAACATATCTAAATTTGGGGAAGGTGAATTACACAGAACCTGAAGATGGACAAACCGAAGCCGGTCAGTTAGACATGATTTAAACCACTGGAAAGCAGCGACCTTGATCCCAAATAGGTGTCCCAATCCTTATAATAAGAAGCTGTGTCTGTGGGTGTCAGATGCAGCTCAGAAGCCCAAAGATGAGCACAAACACCATTGTGCGAAGCAACAAGTAGATCCATTGTGTCCCTAATTAACGCATAGAATCGCTGCCTGTCTCTCGAATACATTTCGACTTGCACCGTCAGCCCAGTTTTGCGAATAATTATGCAAAGTAGTCAACTTAAGAAAACACTCTGTAATGGGTTTGCACAATAGATAGAAGTATTTGGGTTTTTTTTTTTCCCCAGACTCATTCTGTTACTTGATCTCTGAACCCTTACCACAAAACCTCTGTTTTTGACTAACTAGTTGAGCAACCACACGCAGCTAAAATCAGATTTTGGAAGAGTTTGTGAAATATGAATTATCTATTTCTGTTTTTTTTTTTTTTATGAAGCTATGTGAGACTACTTTAGTAGGCGTTGTGATATCAGAACAGCTGCCAGTTACCAATTTCAAACTCCTGATTAGCTCAAGTTTAAAGAGTTTCTCTAATTTCTACAGTCTTGTACTACTCCGCTTTGACTTTTGATAGTTGAAATCCTAATTTGAAATTGCATTTAAAAGCTTAAAAGTAAGAAACGAAGCACGAAGATGGCCAACAATTTAACAGTTAAAGTTAAGAGTGACCATTCTCTCAACAATTGTCATCAGTATGCTTTATGCTGGTGAACTATGCAGCTGTTGTGTAAAACATGACGGCAGGGAATGGAAGCAGCTGGGAATCTCAATGTTCACTTTAGTGAAGTTAGGTTTACTTTACTTTTTTATCATCGACACTTGATTGTGCTAGAAAGAATAAATAATTCGACTTGAATTTTTTATTTTTTTTTGTAAAGAAAACATAGCCTTTACACGCAATGTTACTAAACATGGCTGGCATTGTATTCTGCATTTCATTTTATCCTTTGTTCTGTACAGATTCAGCGGCCGTGACCCGTCAGTTACAACAACGAAGAACAAAAAGATGGAAAGTGAGCCGTAGGGAGAGTGGCACTTTAACTCTGCTGATGCAGAGATTTTTGTGAAGCGGTCCTTTGTGCCCTGGGGATGTGTGTGATTTTAGTTTAATAGCGGCAGGCTTCCACAAAAGAAACATGCAGCAAAAGGCCATAACAAAAATAAAATAAAAACAAAGTTTTATCCTGCCGTGGGTTTCAGGAGTATCCCCCGTACTAAAACTGGACGAAAATGCTCTTATTTCAGTTATCTCCCTCTCTTGCTCATGTAATGGTCCGGTCCATGCTTACTGATGTCGACTATGTTGATGTCAGAGCAAAAAGCTCAAAGCGGCTTTGGTGGCACGCTGAGCGTAGGGTGTTGGGGTGGGGTGGGGGGAAGCGATCAGTTGAAGGTATGACATAAAAAGAGAACAAGAAATACAAACACTTTCACATGGCAACACAATGAGCGGAGTCAGTGAAGCATCCAAACGCTCGCACATCTTACGCTGCAGTTTGTCTTCGGCATATCATCCTGCAGATGAGGATTAAGACACCGCCGCAGCATGGTGCCAGAAACAAATAGCCTCCAAGCAGAAGTCCTGATCAGATCAGCAGAATGAGGCCCCTGAGATGTTGACAGGAGGTTCTGTGTTATGAACCCGACAGGAAGTGCCCGTGATGTAACGGTCATGCATGCCACGGCGCGGCCTTTCGCAGCGCAACACAGCCACTGAACTGCCGGGCGGACGTTTGTCCTTGAGCGCCGGGGCTGCTGCCCACATATTGGCCGAATAAACATTTGCGAAGGGATTTCAGAGATTTGAGTAAATAACTGAGGTGCCTGACTATTGGGTGGTGTTTTACTCCCATCACATTATTGGTCCGAAATGCATGTTTGGAAGGATTTAAAGGAGCTTGAGCTACTGGATGAAATGATTTTTGAGAGCTCTGCTCCCCGGCAGTATTAGCACACGGCTTCCTAAGAGGGAAGTTCAAGTACTGACATCAAATTAAAGCTAAACTTTCATGGAAAGAGTAGAAACCGGATGTGCAGGTGCATCTCAACGAATTACCATGCCATAAAGTCAGTCTACTATCCTACGATAATGTGCATAACGATTCAACACAATAGGAGTTTTGCTTTTTGAACAGAATTAAAAGATTTTTTATTATTCTTGTATACAGCCTGGGTTACACCTGCAGCGGTGGATGGAGCTTTAAAGTGTCTGAAAACCATTTCTGCACAACCTCAACAACAGATCACAGACTTCAAAAGAGCTGTCGGTATCTGTCACTCATGTTTTGCTAAAGCATCCAGGGTTTATGAGTTACATCACAATGACCGAGATAGAGTTCCTGGATATTTATATTTTGTTTCTTGCATTGCAGCAATTCAAATGTTGTTGGTTTTTTTGCAATTGGCCTGAGTAGAGTCAGAGTTCTGCTCATTAGCACAAACAAGCTGTGCTGCAGAGATAGCATAAGGGCTATTCACCCCTCCCTGGCACTGAGCTGATAGTAATACCAGCCTGAACTCACACACTGCTGACACACGAGCATCATTCACCTCCCCTGTTCCCCATTTACCTCAGTGCATCACTGCACTGCCAGCAAGGTAACACGGCTCAGTGCAGGAACGACACAAACGGACAGGGACATCGCAGCCCTCGGGTCTCCCCCGGCTGTCAGTCTTATTCACACCCGGTGATTTTTTTTCTTTTTTTTTTTCTTTAAACCATTGTCTCTAGCATTATTCCCCGTCTGTGGCGGTGTCCCGCCCAAAGTAATGACCTCATCTGACAGCACAGCTGCCAGTGGGCAGCAGACTGCTTATGAAACCAGCCCATTCTATCCCTAAAATTCTGAGGTTGTGCAACTGGAGCAGGAGCAGAGTGTGCTCGTGTGTGTGTGTGCAAGTTTCATTTATTTATTTATTTATTTTTAATGTGGATGAAATTCGGGGATTATGCAATAGGGTTGATATTGTGTCTGCCTGGGGGAAAAAAATCATAAATTCTGAGCTCCATTGTTCTATTAAAGGACTTTATTTCGTAAGCACAAACATGTACATATGACCTCACACACATACTCATTTTGAAGTCTGACCATATGTGAATAATAGATGGCAAAGTAATGTGTCAAAGTCCTTGGTGTGGCCTGGAAAGAGAGTGGAGATTAAATGTGCACCAACACTGACCTCAGCCAGGCCATATTACACACCCACAAACGCACAGATGCACGCAATCCCATGCATGCAGTCTGCTATGATGACATCGCTGCCCAATGAGATGAGCGGCAGTAACTAGAGCTCAACTTCAGTATACATTTTATTTATTTATTTTTTTTTTTTTGCACTTCCCTTTTTGCTTTCCTGAGGTTGGTCACAATTTGACTGAGATGTGGAATAAGCGTACTTGTTGAGTCTAAACCGATTTTTGTTCAAAGTAATTAGGGATGAAAAGCGGCTGCTGAGACGTGTTTCATGTTTGAAATTCTGAGATGCAGAAAAGCTGCAGCTGCCATAATACTGAAATCCTTATCTTTGTGCTTTGTGTCGCGTTTTGTCTGCTTTTACAAAATGAAATGGCCAGGAGGGAATTAAATTTTTTCTTTGCAACATAATCTTCTAAAATCCATTTTGCGCTGAATGTTCAGCACAAAGAAAGTAAATTTGTTACACTGAAAACTGATGCGCCGTGGTTCTGTTTGACACGGACAAGTTGTGAAAAACACACAGCTATGAAAACATTATTTTTCCCCCCAACATTTACAATCACAACTAATGGAAATTGGCAGTATTTCTTAAATCTCCATCCAGTTATTTTGGTTCCAATATTATTTCACCCCTTGCTTGTTAACTCTTATCTCTTTTTCTATATTATACTTTATGAACATACCTGACACCAAGTTGTTACACCTTGAGATCTCACTATTCTTGTTGAGAGATGTGCTTATTTTTCATCTTTCTGCTTCTTGTCACCTTTTTAGCCAAACATAACAACAACCTGCACATTGATCTGCTCTACAGAACATAATTAGCTCTCCAACGCCTTCCAAGTCTTCCTGTTTTTGTTTTGTTTTTATTTTAGAAAAAGGTCGTGAATAATGTAACGAGTTTTGCGTCATAATTTGTGCGGGCAACAATGTTGGCATGTCAAGCCAAGGCACCTGATCCTTTCTTCCAATGACATGATGGAATATGTTAGCGGGTCTTAGCTTTCACCAGGTGAGGCTGCAATATTGATGAAGAGGGTGAGGCGCTTTTTCCACTGCCTCAACTGCGAGCGGCTCCTCCTCTTGTTGACGCCTCTGTCAGCATCCGATACGGACACGGTGCCTCGGCTTCGGCGGCGCTGCTGGGCTTGATGGGTTGATAAGTCGGGCGAACTTGGTGAAGTGGACGGAAAGGGAGGAGCTGGGCATTGCATGCTGTGTATTTTCCATCTGTCATGAAAGTGGAGCAGCTCATTATCACAAAGTGCTCTCTGTTGAGCTGACCTGAAACGACAAGCGTGAAGGTGTAGGTTTAAGCGAATGTACATGTAGTATTTATGCGTCCTAGTTGGATCGTTCAGATGCTGTTTGTTCATACTACCAATCATGTTTGGGGGCACAAAGTCGGTGTTTTGGCCCCATTTATTTAAATAAGTTCTTTGCTATGAAGATTTGGTTACCTGGTTGGGGAACTTACATGGCTCATCTTCTATGCAGATGGTGTGATCGTCTTCTAAGCATAACCTTCAGTGTGCAGTGGAGCAGTTCAAAGCTGTGCGTAAAACAGCTGGGGTGAGATCTGGCCTCTTGAAGTCTGACGTCATGGTTCTTAACCGGAAAAAGGTGCGCCACCCTCTATAGGTCAACGGTCAGTCTCTGACTCGGGAAGAAAAGTATTCTAATGTCTTATTCAGGAGCGATGGTAAGATGGAACAGGATATAGTGAGAGGGATTAGGGCCACTCATGTTTTTGGACCCGATCGGCTAGAAGGCGCCACAGAGGCAGAACTTAACAAAGGGACTATGTATCCATCTAGAAACGGCCAGAGAGCCGACTTTCATCTTGAATGACCTTGACTGGTAGGAGTCTGATAGAGTCTGATCTTTTTCAGACTGGTAAACCTTCCAAACCACACATATACCATCTAATTTCACGCTAACCAAAGTTCTTTTTGTGGAACTATTGACGCCAACGGAAGAAATGTTGACGTGTGGTATTTTCAGAGTCAGTAAGGTGTTTGAAAATGAAGCCAGAAGTAACTCAACATTTGAAAGTAGTTAATTAAATGCAAACCGTATTTTCGTGAAACTGTTACCTCAGACAGTTGGCCTTGGGCAGGCGTTGTCCTTCATCTTCTTCTGTGCTGTTTTGTACTTTGCCATTTTGTTTGTTTCACACGCATTTTTAAAAGGTAGAAAAGGGAACAGGACTTTGGTTTGCACCCACATTAAGGATGTTGCTTATTTTAAAGAATTTGCAAAGGATGCACCGATATATAACCTATTTATATGGGCTGTGAATGCCTTAGAAAGCTGTCTGGGTTTTCCTCAATAACAGATATTGAGAAACAAGTAAAAGAGAATGGATTAATCAATCAGTAGTATAATGCTATTGCTACTTTTCCATCCATTATCAACAAACAAATATATGAAAACATTTTTCTTTCAAAAGATGAGACATTATTTGTACTTTTCATCGCAGCTGTCCATCAGTCTCAAAATCTGGAAAGCGATGCCCTGGTTATAGCAGTTATGCAACAGTAAAGTCTTGATAGTCCAGGTATAACCTGAAAGATAATTTCTCCTAATTTGTCCTTTGGATTTATATATTTTTTCTAAGTTTGTGGCTGTAATGAGGCAAGAGGTACCTTACCTGTACATGTTGGAATAAATGTAAGCAATTTCTCAAGTGCTATTTCTGTATACTTAATCCACAGGGTTTAATGTCCCCGTTGACAATTCAGCATGCACGTTTGTGAATGCTTTGGGGCACAGCTGAAGCATTGTCAGCCTTATATAGGGCTTCTCACAGTGTAGGAGAGGAGCTGAGAAAAAATGGAATCTCAGCAGGGAGATTGTGACAATAGCAAATTAAATCTGAAGGGACCTTGCAGACCGATCATAATAGAGCAACTAGATGTCCGTCTGAAGAAGTGGCTTTTTCCTTTTTTCGTCCTTCAGCAGCAGACAAGGAAAGTAGGGGTTACTTAGATTTTTCTAAGATGCTGCTTCTTAAAGGAGCTCTAAAATTGCACTTAGACCATCAAAATTCAAGATCCGAGGTCACAAACTTCATGAAAACGATTTGCAGCCTCTTATGAATCTGTCAGCAGGCTTTACCACTTGTGCCTCCAGTGGAATTAACTTCCCATCCTTGCTGTACCGTGATGATTGATTTTAAGGTCTGCCTGCAATCCTGTCCAAGCTGTAGCTTGCAAAAGAATCTGTTTTTAATAATCACGTTTTAGGATATCTAGTCAAAAAGATGCCATGCAGGGTGTTACTGGTTATTTGCAGTGTGCTTATCTCTAAAACACCTGAGCCCCAGCCATCACACTTGATGGTTTGATTAGTAAGAGACATGGCTTGCTTTATGTCATACTTGACCGTTACATGAAAACTGGAGAACAGCCAGGTTCAAACAACCTTTTATCAAATACTACGTCAGAGCCAGCAAAACCTGCTGATTTTGTGGTAAACAGCAGTAGTTCTTTTCTCTTTTTCTTTTTTCTTTTAGTTTCAGGGACCAAGCTATAAGTTGGCCAATGACACATATTCTTTCAGTTCCTCCATTATAAAGGAGAAGATGCATGGAGAGATTGGGTAACAAAATATTTCCCATACTTCTCATTGTTTAGTTGTCGCATTGAGTGTGACAACCAAACGGCATCATAAACTGATGGTTGTTGGTCTCTATGGACTCTATGGACTACGAACATTAACATTGGTGGTTGGTGAGAATGCTTGGATCACAAAAGCATAACCCTGCATTATTGGTACAAAGTTAAACCTGCTCCAGGTTTGTGTGTCCAGCCTAAGGAATGGACCTCGTCACGATTCTCAAGACCTAATCGTGGATTTTCTTTTTGCAGATGACGTGGTTCTGTTTACAACTGCAAACACTTCAGACTGGACTGGATTGTTTTGCATACCACTGTGAAGCACCAAGGATTAGAGGTGGCTCCTGCCATTATTCAACAGGATAACGGTCGTTTGCTTCCTCCGGGTTCAGGTTCAGTCTTTGCCTCAAGCTGAGGAGCTAAAGTATCTTGGTGTCTTGTTCACGAGTGATTGTAGGACGGAGTGGGAGAGTGAATTACAGCAGTCCATTTGGTGTATTTAACTTTATTTTATGGGTGTAATAAATTGTGCTGAATAGTTGCTCAGTCTGTTGTAGGCAGTAATTGTCAGCTGTCTATCACGCAGCTGTTTGTAATGCAGCTGTCAGACGTGAGTGATGACAACACGCATGCCCACTAAGGAAGCATACAGAGCTTTAAATACAGCAGTGGTTTACTGGCTTCCTATTTGTTTTCTTTTCGGTGCTGTCTCTTATCACTTTTGACTGGCTTTTGAAGTTTGGCCAAAAAAATACACCCAAGCTTGATCACTCTGATCTCTTCTTCCTACTTCTCAGTATGAATACGACTTAGGATGTTTCCTTCTGTTTCTATAAACAGACATTACATTGGCAATTAGTTCCCAATTGAGGTTAATTGGGAACTAAGTGTTATACTGCTGCAACTTGCCTTTCTTGTTTTTTATACAAGTGCATGATAGGGCAATGTGTCAGTGCAGCGACTGTGTCTGAGGGTAAAGTGTCTTTTTTTTTTCTCAGATAAGGCTGTAGTTTCAGTTTTTGCTCATCTTGCCATTTTAACAGGGCTGTGAAACACAGTAATGATGTCTTACATTAGTGTAAATGTCTGTGGTGTTTGTTCTTGCATGTAATGTGTGGAAGATATTTTCCATAATAAGGAAAAATCCCGAAACGGACAGGATTTGCTTGACTGAGTGTCAGTGGACTGCAGATCCTTGGCCTTGTTGAGTGCCTTTGTCCTTGTGCTGTGGATGAGCCATCTTTCAGGACTGGCTTCATTGAAGCCCCCAGTTATGAGTCATTTGAACTTTAAATATTGTGTTGGGGGCGGGGGGCAGATGGGTCAAACCTAAGCACTAAATAACCTTTTTCTGCTTTTACAGCATGTTATGCTCTTAATAGCTTCACGTTCAGTTCCCACTAGAGACCAACAAAAATCCCAAAAACGTACCTGCTGCACTGGCATGAATAAATGTTGTGACATTGGGTTTGATTGATTTAAAGGTTAAGCCAAAATCAGCATGGGAACAATTCTCGCTGCAGCTCCGTTCAGCTGACCTGAGTTAACCCGTTTGCGTATTGATTGGAGTTGAATCGTAGGACGATGGTCATCACCATTAAAAATTTGGTAAAAATGGGATTGCATGGTTTGTACTGTTGCTTTGCAGCATGTATGGGTATTTTTTTTGAAGACTTTTTTTTTATGTTTTAAATTGCGCGTTTCAGTGTTGGGCTTTGTTTAAAATAGCTGACGAATGAATCGCCATTCAAGTTTATCCAAGAGAATGCAGCGAAAGTCTGGACTTGCATCCAATTGAGATTCTGCTGCATGATCTTAAACAGACCGATCATACTTGAAAACTAAATCTAGTGGCTTGATTAAAATGACTTTTTTTTTTCCACAACACTTTAACTCTCTTGTTCGAAACTTGCTCCTAATAATGAGCTCCAGGGCTCCCAACAGTGGACTGCACATAAACACCCTGCCTGTCTCGGGTCGATCTGGACTTCCTCCTAATTACCCTGAGGGCTTACTGGACCTTGGCATTCTCCTCACTCAGCACTTGGGAGTTTAGCTGCTCGTCTACATCGGGGCATGACAGCAGCGTTACTGCTTCGCTGCAACACGTTCACGCTAGCTGCGAGATGAGCAGTGACGCCAGGACAGGTAATGATGTAAGTGTCTGCGCCGTCACTCTGGCTCAGACTCCCTGTTTAGACATCATCTTCTCTCTGTCTTTAAGGACCGATGTTGGAGTACTGAACACAACTCCTAGATACAAGATTTTTTTTTTATATGTATATATAACAGATGAAAATTCACTAAAGTAAACCCATTAGCAGCTGGAAGTTCTGGCTTTGTGAAAAGGTGCTCACAAAATTACAGAAAATTGTTGCAATTACATGCTTCTTGTCATACTAAGTACGGAACAAAATAAAAGGTGCTTTTATGCATGTCTTGCAATGAACCCGATGGTAAAAGAGCAGTTTTGTGTTTAATATTTCCATCACTTTTGTTTACAGAGTCGGCATGTTTAAATGTAATCAGTTTGTCATTCCTTTTTATGTGTGTGTGTGTTGTTTTCTGCAGGATAAAATGGCTGGCAAAAGCTTCTGCAGAAGTGGTTCTTTTTTTTTTTTTTTTTTTTTTTTTTTTGCCAGGGTTTTTATTTAAGACTGTTTGCACCTCGGGTCAGAGGATGTTCTGAATAAGATGGGAAGCAGAAGACTTAAGAGAATGTCCTGTAATAAACTAGGATTTTAGTGGAAAAATGTACACAGATGCACGGAATAGGAAGTTGTGGATCAGCCAGCACCGATAACAGGCTTGAAATACTAGGATTAGGTTGTGTAAACAATTCTGAGTTTTATGTGACACCATTTTTTTCCCCGCTGATGTGCAGTGAAACATCACAAAACCGCCACGTCTCCTTTCTATAAATCTATTTAACACTTTCAGCTTAATAGGTCCATTTAATGTTAGAAATCATAGACAGTTTTCCTGTAACGCCACATCTGCTGCATTAAATAAGTAGTTATATTTTAAAAAGCCCTGAAATAAATGCTTATTTTTCTGAACATTGCAGGTTAAAACAGGGAAAATGGTAACAAAATCAAGTTATTAAAATATCTGCTTATCTGTTTTATGATTTTTATTTCCCAGAAGCCCTTATTAAATTTATCCCGATCACTTTTCAAGAAGTTCAGAAAGGTTGCCCTTCTCTTTAATTTAATTTCCCCAGAACAAATTGGAGGTTAATTCCTCTAAAGAAAGACAGATCAAATTAATGTAAATCAGTTGCGATGATTACCTCTTCAGATTGTGGGAGAGCAGAGCTAATTAACCCCTTCAAACATTCTCTTCCTTTTTTCATTTCTTAATGTTCTTTTCTATGTACAAAAAAAAAAAAAAAAGTCCTAGCCTACTAGTTTCCCTGTTGGATTTTCGGCATTGTCATGCATAATTGGACACCTAGAACCTCTTGTTTTTATGTGAAAAGGCTGCCAGACTGAGTTACACGTGTTGCCAAGTGATGGTCTCTCTGGCATTGTATCTTTTGAGTTTTGTAATCCTGAGAATCACACTACAACTTTGTTTGAAAACACAGAAAAATATAAAACAATGATGGACATATCTACAAATTGCATCCATTTGTTAGTCCACAGCTCATATTTTATGTTGGCTTGAAGAGATTTTAAATCATTATCTGTTTACTGCAGTATATAGCAAAAAAAAGAGAAAAGAAGTGCATATTTCAGCCAAAGTAATATTGCAGGATTTTAAAAGGTTTTTACTCTGCAGCAAAAAAAAAAAGAAAAATACAACCTTGGATTGTGAACAGATTTTATAAGAATGTGTTGCAAATTTTTCCAGAAGACACATTTTTCATCCTTTCATTTATAACAATTTTTCTTAACCTTTGCTATGACTAATTCAGCTTTGCTATGTGAAGAGATCAAAAGTTATTTTAGAAGTTGAAGAACTAGAGTAAATTTCAAGAATCCACACATGCTTAATTGATTTGTGAGTCATATCTCCTGTAATATCTGCATTGGAAAAAATGGCAGTCATTGCGCTTTTAATTTGTAAGGAAGATTTTCTTTACTCACTGCAACACTGAACCTGGAAATCTGTCACTTTCGGGTTATCAAGCAGTTCTGAGTTTAGCATCAAAAATGACGCCAGTGCATTGAAAAATGTGATGGCAGTTATTGAAATATCAGTAAGTTTGAATATTCGTCACTAATTAAAAGCTGTACCGCACATGGTACCTCATGGCAGCTATTTGCAAACCTGTTCACTTAGTTTTCTAACACGGAAAATGAAGAAATACTTTATTGGTTTGCAAAATGGAAAATGGAAAATTCAATTGTTTTTCCAGCTGGCAAGAACACTGGTTACAAATACACACACACACACACACACAATGCATACATTTGTTTTTTATGTTCTCCATCGCGGCAGTCGCATTGTAATCTATCATGAAGAGTGATTAGGATTAAACTGTGATCAATGCATGATGAAATGTCCTCTGCTCAGTCGATTGGCTTTGGAAGAGAAAATTAAATCTGTACTCTTAAGATCCCCGTTTTTGATTCAAAATGTTATATAAAAATATGTTTAGCAAAGTGGAAAAGTTTTCATTGACAGGACAGTTTTTCATTCAGAGTTTTGCTGTGCCCTATTAACAGAAAAAAAAAATAACATTATGCTTGAATCCTCATGTCATTTCATGATGCCTTACAAACTGTGTTTTGCTGTGGTTGAACTATAATCTGTGCTCCGTCTATAAAAGAGAGAGAGTAATCCTGGTGTGTCTGATGCTGGAGGACTTATTTGTGTGCGAGTGTGTGTGTGTTTGCGTGTGTCTGTGCGCTCTTATGCTCCTTCCCATGTTTGAATGTAGCATTCAGACCAATATCCTCTCTTTCTGTCACATATCAACAACAACACACACAAAGCAAGACTGGACCTGTTAAAAGCCCCTCAGTCTGGTGTCTGCTTTTGTGCTGCGTATGGGTTCTGATTGTCCTAATTTTCATTTTAACCATCTTCTTGTTTAACTTTATTTATTTTTTTCCCCCACCTCTTCTATGATGTTCTTCCTTTTCTCCTGGACTGTATGTGCTCTTTAACAGCAGGTCATATGGAGTGGACGGCTGCCGTGCCACCAATCTGATGGGCTGTCAAGCAAAGTGCCAGAAAGCCTGCATGATAGCTCAGTTAGAATAATCCACGTCTGCATGTTTTTGAGAAATGAAGCCTTATCTTGTAGTAAATTCGCTTTTGCCTGAGGGGCGCTCTGTATGGAGATCAGCGTAAGAGAAACTATACGTAAATGTCTATTTTATGCGTATCAGTGCA
The DNA here is from genome assembly GCF_001443285.1 of Poecilia latipinna. NCBI lineage: Eukaryota > Metazoa > Chordata > Actinopteri > Cyprinodontiformes > Poeciliidae > Poecilia > Poecilia latipinna. Next base: position 103,687 of record NW_015114078.1, on the reverse strand, counting down.
TAACACATGACAAATTGCGAGACTTAATAAAAGTAGCGCAAGTTGTAGAGTGAGTATTTTTGAGCGTTCGTGTCCGGAGGGTGGTAACGAAATTTGCCTTGACTTTTTCAGAAGATTAAAAATCTTAAATCTTATAATTGATTTTACTTATCGTCGATTAACCTAAACTGACTGATTTTTATACACAGCAGAGTATTAAAAACAAAAATCAACTGGTCTTAAACACAATGTTTCAAGGTTTTTTCTAATATTTCTTGTGACATATACACTTAAGTTTAACAGATTGTACTGTTAAAAGTTCAAATGAACTTATCACAGTTTTAGCTCTATAAAGTCCTTCTTGATTTTTTTTATTTTTTTTTTTACATTACATTTACATTTTATGTTTTTGGTAGGGTGTCTAAACATCTGTACAATAATGGGTCAAAGATCTGTGTTGATGGGGGGGAAAAAATAGTTTATCCTAAATTTATTTTGGAAAATTCCAGAGCTAATGTGTTGTGTACACTAACTGAATCAAGAAAAGCTTTTCATTGTCTACTTTTCCTAAAATAAATTATTTGGTTGGATTCTAAGTAGTTTTCCTTTTCAGTATGTGTTTAATAAGTCCCATCTGGCCAGCAGACAAACATCGATGGAGGCAAAGGGGGGGGGGGGGGGAGAAAGAAAGAAAGAAAAAGGATGCATGCTGTGAGATGAAATAAGAGATTGAACAAAAATGTCAAGTCTAAACTGGAAGGACAGAGAATATACAAATTTGTATGCGTGATAGTGAGGCAGAGATGGAGAGGCAGATGGAGCGGGGAGGGGTGGGGAGCAAATTTAGTGACATCATTGGACTTGGTTTGTGTCTGCATGCATGTGTTGAGAGTAGATGTGAGTGTATTGGAGCCTGTGCTAGTCGGGGTGGGGGGGGGGGGGCGGCGAGCAAAAGCAGTGACGTATTGTAATCTGCAATACTGAGAAGCCCAGCTGTGCTGAATCTGGGCTTATGTTACGTCATGCAAACTCACATATGCACACGCAGAATATCATGAGCCCTGCAGGAAGGCAGTCAGTGTGGGGAGAGGTCAGGAGAACTATTGCACGTGTGTGTCGCGATTGGAGGGCGCCGTGTGGCCCTTACTTTGGCACGCATCACCTTGATCGGCAGATATCTGTTGACGACGACGAAGCCACTCTCGTATGTGTTGCCGCGCACCCTGGAAAGGGCGCAGCAGTGCCAGATGGAGTCGTGGTCAGCCTCATATCGAGAGCCACAATTTGGACCCCACTTTCTCTGGCAGCAATTTACCAAGGACTAAAATAACACTCCCTTGGACTGGAAATATGCTCCTCTACCCAAACTCCTGATGGCACAAAATCTCTACAAAGAGCTGGAAAAATACCTATTTACAGCTCCATGACCATATTTGGTGGTAACCTTTGGAAAAAGAAAAGAAAGAAAGAAAGAAAAAAAAGAAAGCATTCACCTCATATCACCCTCCCATTTTTTTTGATGTTTGCTTTAGCTTCTTTAACCTCAGGGTCTTTGTACTTTTGATAAACATCAAATGGCTCAGAGAGGAGGGAAAAAAAAAAAAACGGCAACAAAATGGCTTTACGGTCTGAGAGGTCCAAGGCATTCCAGCTGAAGAGATGAGTGTTCAGATGCGTGTTAACCCACTCAGAAGGTTTATTCACAGCTGCTGTCAATGCATGTTTTGCCTCGAGGCTGCCGCATAACATCATTAAGCGTGATTGCATAATTATTTTCACTGTACGCATCATACACTAAGCTTATTGATTAGTAGAACAGAATGCACAAATATGGAGGTGTTGCCCATGTTTCTCTTGAAACTACAAGTATGATTAGCACAAAAGTTAGACAACATTTGTCCATTTTTTTCTTTGATTAAACCTGCACAGATCTGGTTGGTAGTTTTAATATCCGTTATGGCTATGGATGTAATATATTTTTGGGGGTTTTAACTCTTCAACTCTAACAATGCTTATCTTAATTATTTTTTTAATAAATATCGGGTACAGTTTGAATCTATTGTGAATTTTTAGAGTAAAAATTGTACAAAGAGCCACATAAAAGCAAGCCTTTCACATCATCGTTGTTATATTTTTTTGGATTATTTGAGCATCATCTCTACACACTCACAGAAGCCTGATGTAAGCATATGATGTTCAAGCGCAGGTTTGGGCAGAACAGTCCTAAGCCAGACCTACAATTAAAAATATTCAAAATCTAAATCCAAGATGGAGGAAACGACATAATGAAATATTACTACCTCACAGTCAGAAAATCTCTTGGTTTCTTTTAGTCTCCCAGCAACCAGCACAGCTGTTCGATCGCACAATTTTGTTTTTTTGTTGTTTTTTTTTATTAAATATGGAATCTTCTACATATATGATCAAATGTTGGGTTTCTACTGCATAATAACAAACTTCATAAAATGTGGTTGTTTTTTTGTCTCTAGTGTTTTGGTATTTGTGTGCAAAAGAAGACTCCTCTACGGTTTCACCTGTCTGTGTGGTTTTAGTGGCTGATATTTGGCATGCATTGACTGTTTTTACTGTGTGCTTGTGACGACATGTGCAGTGGTTTATGTGGGGATGTTTCTGTCAGCAGTTCTTTTGAAGGCAGCCATGAAACTCTGATCTTAATCCAGCGCTTTTGTGGTTTGTCAAAATCTCTCCTCGAACATATAGACACCGTCGTTACAAAGAAATATCACAACCGTGCAACCTGCATGTAACATGTTGATGGTTGAGTCACTGGCTGGGTTTTATTAAGCTTGTTTATTTAGTCAAATGTGCTGCGTAATCGGTGAAACAGCTTGCAAAATGCTATATTTGCAAATTAAATCTGCATTCTAGAAGTCGTATGAGAGAATATTTGGATTCTTGGATGTAAACTAGACACCTGATTTTTCATCGAATGATAACTTACTGCAACCAAAAAATATGTTTCTAAAGTTTTAAAGTTGGTAATCACATTATCTTTAAAAATATTCTAAGCATAAATACTCTCTTTATTGTTTTTTTCCCCCACATCTAATATCCGCAGGGTTTGTTTACAAGCACATTGCTTTGTAATGCCAGGGGGGCGCAAAAAGAACTTGACTTCCTAAAACCAATCCATCTTTTATTTTGGATGCTTTCGCTGTGACTCATAACTACTCATTAAAGCACTTTCACTTTGAAGGAGTCAAGTAGGCACCGTGTTTGGTTTGGTGCCAGCTTGGTGTCTGCAGCTTTGGGTCGTGCCTGTTTTTCTTCCGCTGCCTCCTCGCTGGAGTCTGCAAACACTCCCAGGAGGCCAGCCGCGTACAGCCGAGTCCCCTCTTCGCTTCGCACCCGACTGATCTCTATGGTGCCTTCAAATTGTGTCCAGTGTCTGTGTTTATGTACATAACGGGCCATAAAACTATGAATGAATGCGTTGAAATTCATGTTCAAACACACAGCAAACAATGCATTGAGATAGCTAGAATACGATGGTCAGTAATATTCAGAAAGCATGTTGTAAAACCAGACGTAGAAGCATGATATTGAATACTACTGTAGTATTGATCTTATTTAAAATCTTACACCTATTTGGTAGTTATACATGTCTTATGAAATAAATTAAGACTTCTCGGCTTAGTTGCTACATGTTCTGAGACTAATAAGCAACCTGGTGTTTTAAAAACAAACACATTTTACAAATATAATGCACCGATTCATGTTGAAGCAAAATTTTTGAATTTGTAGAGGCTAAAGATTCCTAGAAATGTCACTTTCTTACATGGTCTTTGCATTGTCAATACCATATTACTGTAAAATGAATACATATGCTGTGATTTTTCTTAAATGTATTTTTTTTTCATTCATTTTCTCTTGATGTTGAAATTGCATTATCCTCAGAATTTCAACATAATTTAAGAGCATATAAACTGAGTTTTTAATGGACTCCCACATATTTGGATGCATACACAGAAGTGAAATGGGTGAAGCAGTAAAATGGAAACGCTCTTATTGATGAGGTGAAAAAAAACCTTCACATCTCATTAAGACTTGTAAAACTATAAGAGTTGTATTTTTGGAAAATGATCATTTTTGGTTGGTGAATACAAATACAAGGCATCTCCCAGGAGACTGTTGAGCCGCATAGCACAAAATGTCCCTGCCTTGTTTTGAAAAGTCGTGAGTTACTGCCTCGAGATTCTGAAATTGTATCAATTTTGATCCTCCGAGTGGACAGAAAGGGAAGGATGAATGGAGAAGAGGAGGCTTATTCATTACCCTGTGAAAGAACACTGCATTACTGGACGCAGATTATAATACACATGCTCCCTCTCTTCCCAAGAAGGACAACTTTCCCCTCAGGAACCGACTGTACTCAAGGGTTGCCTGTTTTTTTTTTGATTGCTTTCCGACCTCAACCGTCTATCAGACCCGGCTGTTTTGCATGCTAAAGCGTGCATGTGTCCATTAGATTTCAGCAAGACAAGCCAGGAGAATCTTAATAAGAATGTAATTGAAAATACATCTAGTTTCTCTTAAAAATGCTCCATAAGACCCTCCATTTTGTTTAAGTCAAGCCAGTTTGCTAGCCAGTCAAGCATGATGATATCAGGTCATCAAAGTAGATATTGGTACTTTTGGTAGTGTGGACAGGTAAAATATCATCATTTCCACAATTGTAAGCGGAGAACAGCAAGACGTGCTGTTTTGAATTGGATTTGATAAAACAATTTGGAGCAACTGCAGCCGATGACATGGTTCCCGTATCCCTGCTGACTGGAAACTTCTAGACGTCAAGCGATGTGGATTCTGGGAGTTTGGTTTCCAAAACAAATCCAAAATATACTTTAACCTGAAAAGTTGCTTGTGTACCTATTCTGCTAACACTTTTTTTCCTCCCACTCAATATTCCATTCCCCCACAACACATTTGTCACTGTTTCAAGTGTTGCGCCACACGTGGAATTTAACTCGGGACACATCTGTGTGTGCTGGCTGTTGGAACACGGCGTCCAGATGCCAAAGTCTTCTCCGGACTCTGAGTGTCACAATTTTCCACCGCATGTTTTCCTTCCACTTAATACGCCTTCTGACAGAACTATGAAGAGTCCGCTTTTTCCACAAATGACCGTTGGCGGCCTACCCTCGTTGCGATGGGTCTCGGCGACCTTAACAGTGACGGCAACATTTCCGAATTTTAAATAAGCTTTTTTCTAATATTCTAAATTCCTGTGAAGTTGAATATTGGGGTGTCAGCAGTCATAATCAAGAAAAACTGTGTTTTGTTTTTCAATGAACTGAACTTAATATCTTAGATGAAATCTTAAAAAATGTGATCCAGAATACATCAACAACAATGCAGAATCTGACTCTTTCCTTCGTCATAATGGCTTCCTGTCATTAGCTGGAGGGCTGGAGGTGATAGAAATAGATGGACACTGGAATGCTATTCACATGGACAGAGACAGTAAGGTCGTTATTGCTCTGCCCACAGGAGAAAGACCTCTCCCAGATCTCTTAAGTGCTTCTCCTTCTTCTTCTTCGCCATTATCAGGATCGTCTTGTCACTGCCGGCTGAGTAGAAGAAAGGCTCCATCACGGCACAAGTGGTATTGAGACGTGTCAAAGTCGCAGCAGGAGATGCCTGTCATGGCTGGGGATTTCTGATAGCCCCTTGTCGCAGGGAATCACATTGACTGTCCTTGATGAGCATGGAGGGATCAGAACAGTTTATCTTTAGTGAACATAATCTGCCAGGATTCCCTTGTCCACGATCACAAGGAAGATGGCTGCAGAAAGTTTCCAGGCAGGGTTTAAAAAAAAAAAAAAAAAAAATTCTTTATCTGGGAGAGAGAAGCAGAGGCTGCTAATGGAGTTTTATGACTTGAACGCTGCCATACGGACTCCACGTTTCAGCCCACAGTAGTCACGCTTGACTGTGTTTGTGCTTGCAGGCTGTGTGCTCACATACCATAATTAGTGTAATGAGTTATTTATAGCCAGCTGTGGAATTAGCTGTGGAATTGCCAGCCGGCCTCGGGGCTGATTAAGTCACTTGCCAATCAATTATTTATGGCTTCCTGAAGACGAGTAGCTTGTCCTCCTTTGTATGCAGCGTCATGGCAACACAACAGGAAGCAGAAAACCCGCGGAGAGGAAGCACACCCTGCGATGGAATCGGCCCGAGCCTCCTGTTTGCGCCGTTCTTGCTCGCAGAGCTCTAATATAAACCATACTTTTATTAGCACCCCTCTATGAACTCCCTAGGCCCAATAAAAGGTGTTTATGTTCTGTTTGAGAGAAAATAAATTGGATGATTGAAAAAAGATTAATCCCAGTTGGTGAGACAGAGGAACAGTCTGAGCATAAAAATTCAGCTTTTCTCATGTAATCACTGAAGCCAAGTAGAGGAGATGTTGATTTATCATATTGGCAATAAACTACTTTTTAAAAGTTGGATTGTTTACTGTAACTCTCCTCAGTTCCTCCCCGTTTTCGTTTTTTTGTCGGGAGTTGGACTTTACTTTTGCACTTTTGCATGTTAATACAGTTGGCTCAAAACTTGGGCCAGAGTGAGTGTTAACTTGTTTTTTGGTTGTGCTAAGTCTTTCATATACCTTTTTGTAAGAAGAAGAAGAAGGGAAAAAAAATACAGTTGTGTGTCACTGACTCGTAGAATTTTTAAAGTGCAAGTTTTCTCACCGATAACTCTTTTCATGGTGTGGCGTTCGAGATTCTTTCAAATCTAATGCTCGATTTATTCCAAACATTTATGTATGCATTTAGCTAAATCCATGATCATTTATGAAGTTAAAATCAGCAATAATATATATAAAAACCTACTCTCTCAGCCACCTATTCTCCTCCTTCTTAAAAGGTAATTCCCACTTCAACCTCCAGTTTGTATTCTGCACAGATGTTTCTGGTGCCGTGTGTAAATGAGGAGCTGGATAGTATCTGGAGTCTCCATCCAACACTCTGCACCTGAGATCTTGCCTGCCTAACACTTTAATACAATATATTTTTTAAAGGAACATTATTTTGCACTGAAGGGACCCATGTGAATGACAAAATGACCGTGATGTTTAGGAAAAGGAACTGAAAAAGAGCCGTTTATAACTCTCGCCCTCTTGACTGTATCTGATCTGATGCAACTTAGCTTCTACTAACATTGCAGTAAAAGTATTTCCGGCTATACTGCAGTTGCCGCAGGCTTCCTGTGAGTAAGAGTGAATCACCACCCTGTCAATCAGACTAAAAGATTTTTTTTTCTCTTTTCTACTCACTCGGGTGATATGTAGATAAAAGTTCCTGTTGTTACATTTCCCCTCCAAAATTACAACATAAAACAAATATTTTTGTCTCTGCTGTTGTAAGTGCAAACCTCCCGGTCTCTTATCAACCATAAAAACACTCTCATGCACCAGTCAGGCATGGAGATAACACACATCAGCTCACTAAAACCACACCAAGACCGTGCTGTTGTTTTTCTTCTTTTCTTTTTTTTCTGTTCCCCATAATAAAGTAACCAGATGAAGTCGATCCTTTGCATGTCAGCGGGGCTAGAGTGACGCTTTGAGACGAATTTCAATCAGTCTGTCTCACTCCCACACAGCTAGTTGGCTTCTGGCTGTGTGGGAGGTCCACAGGACATTGCCACGGGCTGCATCTTCACAGATCTGCCACCCAAATCAAATAAAAAAATTCTCTGCTGTCGCCTTTCTTCCATCGTTATTTATTTATTTTTTTTCTTCTTCTCTCTTTTTGCACAAAATGCAAAGCTTTAAGTTTTCCAAGTTCCCCTGAAAAGCATACAACACAGCAGACTGAAAATCTCCTTGCAGCACCACAGGGTTGTGAAAAGTAATTGCTCCCAGTATATTTAGCTTCCTCAAATTATCAAGCATGAACTGAATTTTTGTGTTTTCTGAGGTTGTCCTTGCCTGACATGATTTTTTTAATATGAAACTTTAAAGTTTGACGAAGAAGCAAGCGATCCTTAAGGGTGCGAATACTCCCCCCCCCCCACACACACACCTCTGGATCTCAGGGAAGCATTTTGTTACCAAATTAACAAAACAATAGAAGTAATTCCATTCTGAACAATCAACTCAGCAATTGCTGCTAATCCACATATAAGCTCATCACCTTGTTTTGAAGATTGACTCAACAAAGCGTTATCTCTTCATTTTTTTTTTTTTCCCCCCTGATAAATGATTGATGGCGTTTCTGTCACTGAAGGACATCTGTTGGCTGGAAGCTCATCAATCTCAGGATGTCTGCTTGCTGCCTAACCTTGGCCATGTTTCTCTTTCCTACCTGCTGTCCGCGTGTTTGCGGTCGGCTCATCACGTTCTCATTTTCGCACCGTTTCTGGAGGATGTAGAAGCGGGGCCGGGGCCGCTTGAAGCATTTATATCCACGGCTACGAGATAGAAGCTTGCTGAAATGAAGTACTGTTTGTTCCGACGTTTGCAAAACAAGCACAGCACCTATGCATAACCGAATGCAAGTGCAAACATTCAAAACAAACAGGTTTATTGTGACTATTCTGAAAGAGTGCTTTGTGTGTGCATGTGTGCATATGTGGACATAAGAGAGGACCTTTGTCTGCAAGGACAAACATGTCTTCTATCACAGGAAGTGATCGCCTGCAACTATTCTTAGTAAGCACACATAAATCAAATCTTCTTAGCTCTCAATATCTGTAAGGACACAGATCCTATTCACAATTATATTTGATACACAAATACTAATGGAAAACATGGGATTATTTTTATTGGAATCCTTTCGGTCCTGCAGAGCCAGCCGGATTTGCCGTCGTGTCTCGCGAAAGTAAGTCTCAGCCCTTAAGAGTTTCCTCTCGTTCCAACAAAATTGTATGTTTTGGGATTTTATGTGACCAATCAACATAAAGTGGCGCTGCCATGAGGCTCATGACTTCTATAAAGAGGCTGCAAAGATCTGCTTTGGCGGAGAGTCTAGCTGGTTCTGTCGTCACAAGTCTGACCTCGGAGGAAGAGTGACCAAAATAAGTTTGGAGTTTGCCAAGAGGTCCGGTAAACTTTGAGGTCTACGAACGTTGCGTTCTGATCAGATAAAATCAAAAATTGACCTTTTGGCGAACCTGCAACATGTTACGATGGGCAACTAATACGGAACATGAAATTGCCCTTTCTAGATTTCGGTTGCGTTATTTTATGCGGTCCCAATGAAAGGCGACAAAGTGTGTGGAAATGTGAAAAGCTGTAAACAACACATACTTGCAGCTGTTTTATCACACACTTTTCGTCTCCTGAAAAGCAGTCGGCTTTTTGTTTTTGCATCGTCATTCATTTTTCTGCAGGTACCCAAAAAAATTCAGCCTTTTTTTTTTGGGACATCTATTAACACTTTATCGTCGTGTCTCTTCATTGTCATACATTTACGCTGAGCTAACTCGCATTCCTCTTCAAAGCGCTCTCACAAACATGGAACTTGGCCTTTACCTCTGACATGTTCCCTGTGCCAAATGAAAAGCGACGCGTCCGATCGGCTGCTGGCTTTGTTTGTTACTGAAATTAAAACGAGGGAATTTTGACTACTCATAATAAGTCTCAGAATTGAAAAGTCCTCATTATTTTATTACAATCTTGATCAATCTGCCCACAACCTCAGGGAGACACTTGTGTTGTTGTTTTTTGTTTTTTTTTTATTCACGTTCCACTCAAAAATCTAATAATCTGTTTACCATCAAAAATTGTTTTTTTTTGTAACATTTCAAAAACGATTTCCTATTTTCAAGGTCTCTTTAGTGGGATGCCAGAGAAAATGTCCGAGTTCTCCTCCCCCACATGTTTGTACACACTGCCAGTCAGTTGGCTAACAAAATGTGCCTATATGTTTTTCCTTATTCTTGCGGAAAATACTAAATAACGCTTTTTGTTCTGTATTCATTTCAAAAAGCACTTGACAAACCTAATTTTGCCATTCGCCGACTGACATTCTCCAAGATTTAGCAGTTCTATTTCATTTCCATTAAAGCAGTCTGTTAATCATTTATTAATATGCACTCACGCAGCTTTGAAAGAAGCCTCCAGATACACGAACGCATAAATAGCCATTTCTCCTGCCTGTTCGCTCCAATAAAATCAATCAGGGAGAGTTCAAGGCGAGTGTATGATGGGAACGACAATGTCTTGGCAGTCATTATCCAAACCGAGGGGGCCTGGTTCTCATTACTGTTGATCCTCGCAGAACCTACCAGATCTGTGTACACACATGCACACAAGTTACACTCATGGGTGGCTTCTCGCTTATGTGGGACCTGGTTAAAATGTTTTTGAGTGGAAAACGCACAGTGTCAGCACGGCAGCTTATAAAATGTCCCCAGAATTCCTGTATCAGCAGCTTGCAGCCGTTCTCAGAGGGAGGATGAGTGCAGTCTTAAAAATGTATTACACACCATTTGTGCTGCGTATTTCAGCAGCCAGAATGTCACAGCATTTATGTGTGTCTGCGTGTGCGTGTGTGTTTCTTCCCTACTCCCTCAAAGCTGCACGAATGTGTTGCCGCCTGTTGATCTTCAAATTTAACAGTTTCACATAAATGATTGTTTGGCCCCCTTACAGTAAAAGGGAGAACACGAGACACCTTTCTGGCTTGCTTAGCATGGCCAACCCGCTCACTGCAGACAGTTTCATGCCTTCACGTGACAAAAACTACAGGTTTGTGTTTCATTTGTTAATGTACTTGACGTGGAATAAGGGTCGCCCGGTTCATCGCCTTGGAAACAGCAGGACGGCTGGTCAAGCTAGCAGCTCTGCACATTAGTGATGTTATCAAATGGGTTCAAGTTAGGATAGACTCAGTACGTTCACTGGCTTCCAAATGTAAATGTACCCTTTGAACCGTTTCCACTTTCATATACTTTATTTGGATTTCTAAAGTATGTTTTTGGATGAATAATGTTACATTGCGGCGAATTGGAAATAAAACCTGACGTCGTTTTCAAACTTATTCCGAAATCGTCAAAATTTGGCATGCGTTTGATTTGAACTTGGACACGGCAAACATGTTGAGGATTTACTTAAGGATGATCATTTGGCCCACATGCCGCTGCTTAAGGACTGATGTTCTGGATCTGTTCTATTATAATTGGACTCTTGTCCAAATATTATTTTTCTTTTCACACAATCCAAAATTATTTCCAAATATTACAGTTGAGGTTGCCAGATTTGTAGGGCATATTGTTTGTAGCTCTGACAGTTTAATGTTTTTTTTCTTTTTTTTTTTTTTTTTTTTTTTGGATTATTAGAAAAATAGTCCTAATCTTCAAATAAACCTTATCCAACAACCTTTTACAGAATTTGGCCATTCACAAAAAATTGAGTGAATTTTAATTCTAAACATCAGAAAGCAACTGTTGGTGTCCAGTTTGGTAACTGTAACTACTGTAATTTATATAAAGATTTGCCACCTCTGAGCCTATTATGTGTTCTTTTCTCGCATTGCAATACTACATACACTTCATTAAAATCTTTGAACTTTATGCCAGAAAGCACTTTACTCTGGTGATTATTAATATCTCAAATGTCCTCTGCTCCTGTGCGTATATTTACTTGTGTGTTGGAATGATAATGTTAATGAGCGGCGCGCATGTGTCTCTTGGTTATTTATAAAGTGTTTTGTGCTCAAGGGTATGCGGGCCTCCCTCACTATCCTTTTACGTTCATGTCCCAGTGAGGACACCCAACACACTCCTGTTGCTTTCCAGGGTTACCCTGAATCTGACAGGAAACGCAATAAGCCTATTGGTTCCTTGTTGCTTTTAGATGACCACCAGTTAAAGAAGTTGTTTTTAGTTTGGTTGGCTTAAATCGTCATCGTGTGCAAGGTCTCTTGCACACATTATTTTCTCATGAAAAGTAAAAGTGCACCAAGAAGACTGTGTGGAACCCAGGATGTGTAATAATAGATCTTAAGTTATTTGTTTTGAGCATGAATGTAATTTAAATGGTGAGACTCTGGTAGTGTTATCATGGTAGCAGCAGGTTAGGGTGTGGCCTGGATGGCCACTCATCAAAAGTTGTAGGGAATGACGTGGAATGCAGCACACTGCACAGAAAACCTTGCTTGCATGCCCTTATCCTTACAATTTCTTGTAAGGAAATTTGTAAGGAACTGATGGTAGAGGTGCAAAATCCATTCATATTTCAACATATGCATATGTTATGGAAGACAGACTGGGTTCAGATGTGAAATCAATGGCAATAGCATTATGGGATGGTTAGGAAAGCAATCTGAGATAAACCTACTCAGTGAGTACTGGACAGTGTCGTCATAAATGCTTCACACTGAACTGATGTGATCCAGCCATGTTCAGAGCCTTTGATGTCCTGGATGTGGGCCCCGTCGTCTTCACTGGCCTTAAAAGGAGCCGAGGAATGCAATGTCCTTTCCTGGGACAGAGTTTGCTGGTCACAGTAAATCTTGTGGCGAAGATGGCTTTTAATATTCGGGTTCGGCTGGCAGTAAATTTTGCAAAGGTTAGGATAACTTTGAAAGGCGTTATGCACAACAGACCGACGCGCTCAGAAATTAACGGTGCACACTTTGTACGTGTGTGGTAAGTTGACGTAGACGGAGCCGTCAGGCTGTCAGTGAGTGACGGCACCTTTGATTCTATCACAGCGGTCACACCGTCTCTACAGGTGCGCCGCTTCCTGTTGTGTTCCCATGGTGACAGTGCATACAATAAAAAAGGAGAAGCTGCTCTGTTCCGTTCATAGCTATAAGCTATGTTTGTCCTTCGCGACCACACCAAACGGAAACAAACATTCACTTTACACTCCACCCGCACCTCGATGGCGTTTGCTCCATGTCCAGTCAGTCGTGTGCGCCGAACCTGCGTTTTGAATTATGTCGTCGCAGCGCGAGTGACGTTTGAGTTGCGGGTTTAAACGGGTTAAGCTTCTCTGGCACACAAGTTAACTTGCTGGAAAATAGGATACTGTATTGAGATATTCACCAATCACCGTGGATTACCAGACGCAGCCACAGCACATCAGGACATTAGATATGAAAATTAACTGGAGGATTTGCAAACAATAAAAAATAAAAAAAAAAAACCTTCCCCCTGATGTCTGTTGGTGCTCAGCTCGGGCAGTGCAGGACTTTGCACTTGGCAGGGGAAACTGTGCTGATCACCAGAGTGCTGCCATGGATTTTTGGGTCTTTCTGAGGACAGAAGATGTGTTACTTTTGCTAACTAGATTTCACAGGCAAGCTGCTTCCTTCATTTGACAAAACTTTCAGTCTTGAGAATGTGAAAAATTGCACTAATCAGATGAAATATTTCACACTGACATATGAATTATTTGTTCTGCCGTGTCTCCTATCCCAGCTTGTTAACTCACAGGCAGCCATTTAAATCATAGTTTCCTTTTTGCTCCAGCAGTCTAACTTTTGTGCTTGAAATATTGATTTATTTTTTTTCATCCACTGCTTCTGTGTCATCTGCACTTTGTTGGGGGGAGGTTGGATGAACCGACTGAAGTGGGAGCAAGTTGAGATTTAAGGCGTTTCCTTTTCCCCTGTTGTTGAAGGGAACGTGAGCTTTTCTTAAGCATGCTATTGACTTGGAAGTTCCACTTACGCCATTTTCATTTGCAACGTGGGAGATTTTGCTTTTCAAGATGAAAACGTGTAACCGGACATTGGAAATAAAGCAGGAAAAATTTCCGTTGTTTGCTCCCCACAGTTCTTGTTCAAGGAGGGAGTCTGCCAGTAGTAGATGGGGGAACTTTTGTCTGTGCGACTCATCAATCACAGTCAATTGTTAATCAGAGGATCCTTGCTTTTGACATGTTCAGTCAGCTGACAGGGGCATTTTTCATCTTGCTGTGTAATCAGAGTGAAGATGTCAAACATCTGTTTCTTCAAAATATTTCATTGAATGAAGGGCATACCGCCTATAGATTGGTTTCTCATGAATCGTTTATCTAACTAGCAGATTATAAATGACTGTATGGTTCAAGAACCAATACTAGCAGCTGAAACTGTGTGAAAGTCAAGTTTATGTGGGACTTTAATGCCTTAAGGAGTTATGTGGCCTTCAATACTCTTTAAGTAATAAATTTAGCTTTATTTTTTTTCCCATTGAGAAGCATGGAGAAAATAAATTGTTTCCCATTCTCTAAAAGGGAAAAACCTAATAATGCTTATATGCAGTAGTTTCACAGAATTTCATTTTAACATTGCACTTATCAGTACTTTTTAACTTTACTTTAAATTTTTTTATTTTTTTTATTTGCTGACTGAATGCTCGCTTATTCAAAAATCAAAAAAGGGCCATGACTTTTTTTGTCCCTAGACAAATTCATATTCAGGTTGCACTGTGCCTGTGGTTCTCAAACCAGGTTTGAGATGCCAAGCAAAGTACTTGCATAGTTTATTTTTTTATTTTTTATTTTTTTATAATGTTTCAGGGTTTCATTTCACAAGTAGACATTGAAGTCCACAAACTGTGCTTTTAGGAAGCCCAGATACAAAAAGGCAGTGAAATTATTCTATGCTGCACTTTTAAACTTAGAAATTTTACTGAGATGTATAAAATTTGAGATTTTCTTTTTTTCTTTTTTAGAATTGCAATAAATACATGTTTTCTGGGGGATTTTTTTCTGTTTCACTCTCTTCACAAAGCCATGCATATTTTTTGAGAACTACCTACAACTTTTTTTTTTTTTTTTTTTTTTTTTTTTTTTTTTGAATTAATTATAAAAAAAAAAAAAAAAAAAAAACGCCCCCTTGGGGGGGGCCACCTC
>NW_015114078.1:44778-85784 GCF_001443285.1 Poecilia latipinna | reverse complement strand
AAGCTTATTTTTTTTGAAAAACACCCAATTCTTTTTTTTTTTTTTTTTTTTTTTTTTTTTTATCTTGAATGATAAGTGAATGAATAACACAATGACTAACACGCCTCTTCGGGGTGCAGCCAATCGGTGCCAAGGAAAATAAATGTAACTCATAGATTGGATGATTGGTAATCGTCAGCCAATGGTGCATCAAGCAGCATTGAGCTTACGTATCTCAGTTTCTGAAGCTCCATTTCCTTTTGAATATTTTAGATATGGACTATGGGGGGGAAAAAAAAATCCACAAATAGGCGGATTTTCCATGAATAACTTGGCCACATTTCACAGAAAAATCGACGTTGACTGGCATTGCAGAAATTGAAATGATTTTTTTATGTAGGGAAACTAGGTTTGCATCGTCGAAACGTGACATGTGAACTGTACGTGCATGCTTAAGAGTTCAAAGTGAGGAGTACATGTGTTTAAGTGCAGCTGCTGTCTGAGAGTACAAACTTGTGACTCAGGATGATTTATGTTTTAATTATGATCTCCTGGGGTAGAAACAAAGCTGTAGGAGATGCAAATCAGTCTTCTTATTTCCCTGTGTGTGTTGGGTAATAATACATTTGCTGCACAGTCTCAAAGCTACCCTGCATTTGTGTCAAGATTTCTTTTCTTCCTCTTAGTTTAGATAAGTGTCAGCTACATGTCGGCGATGTCACAGTCCTCCTCCACAGCTTTCGACTGCTGAAAATCACAGCCATCAATGAAAGCCTGTCCCATTGTTACAGTTTGCTTTTTATCTACTGAGAACTGATTATATGCTTGTTCCACCCCATTTGCTCTCATTTTTTTTCCTGACAGGCACACTCGCTCTGTATCAACACCTATTTCTCTCAGGCTGACTCATGGTTCACATGGTATTGCTGCCAGAGCATAATCAATTTACAGGCAGATTTGTGCCCACACACCAGTGTTGGCTGCTGGAAAAAAAAAGAAAAAGAAGCAAAGTGTGAAGTTTTTAATACAGTTCAATTCAGTTCACCAATTATCTAGAAATGTCATCTCGAGACTCCTTAACAAGACAAAAGGGGTCCAATTCGGAAGCGGTCAAATCCAGCACTAAAGTGCTGATGCTTTAGACATTTTCCTTGGCCAGCATACCTTGATCAAATGAATGGTTCATTAGGAAGGTGCTGCAGAACTTGAGGACATGTTAAAGGTCATAAACATTGCGGTAGAAGTAAAATAGTACGACACTTTGACTTTTGTCATGTTTTATCATGCTCAGTTTAATTATCGTTTACCTTATCCCCATGTTCTTGTGTTTAAGAGTGTTAAATTCTCCATTCTCCTCTGTCTGGGGATGCTCCCCTGCAGTTAATTGGACTTATCTGTCCGTTATTTCAACTAATCAGCTCTACGAGTGTATTTGCCCTCCTTCATCCACTCTTTGTGGAGCAAGATGGCGTTTAACCATTTTTCTCCTGAGTTTGTAATTCCTCTTCTGTGTCATGTTTTGACTTGTTGATGTTCTGTTGCTGTGTTTGTTTTTCATTGTGTAAACTTTGGACTCCTAATTTATTAAGCTGTCACTTCTCATATGATTCTACCTATCTCCTGCCCTTGTTTGGGTCTGCAACTGAAGTCTTTCTTCCTGTGTCCATAAACAGGAAGAATTAGCAATATTTACGTAAAAACCAAGGCACCCTGACCTTAACATTCATCCCTGTAAGTCACTGTATTTCCGTGAAAAATATATTGCTGCTCTTCGCTTTCTAGTTACCGGTACTGCCCTAAAAAAAAAAAAAGTCAGTCATGGGGCAATAAACTTTCTGATGTTTCTCTACAAAGCCTTTTCTTTCTGTAGGCTGGAACTGGTAACAAATCGCAATATGTTACAAACTAAATTATCAGTTCATCAAGTGAGAAGAGAATGAATAATGCTTGCAGGCATTTCAGCAAACTGTTATGCACATAACAAATAATTAACAACATCTCAAAATGCTTTCTTTTTTTCCCCCCAGAGGACTAGATTGTAACCTGTAGCAAAACAGTAGAGGCTGTAATGTCTGAACTATTCAAGCAGTTGCAACCAGAACAAGATTTGTCACCATCAAGTCATTATTTTTCAAATGACTTGCAATGTGGATAAGAAGTCCTAACTGTAACATTCCCGTGTTATGGCCAGTGCGATCATATAAAGGTCGTACTTAAATGAGTATTTGTATTTATATTGTCTGAATACTCCATAAAAAAATAGACATTTAATACCAAAAGGTATGTGTGTGCAAAAGTTGCATCACATCCAGACATTTTACATTTGTGTGGATGTGTCACATTGCTTAGATAAACCCGCAGCTTGTAATGCATCATTTTTGTTTTTGTGAAAAGGTTATGCATTGGAAGGGTCAGTGTTTATGCAACTCTTCTCTGGTTTTCTAAGCAAAGTGTTACAACCACGAATGTTGCAAAAAAAATCAGTCTCTTCTCTTTTGCTCTCGTGCGTTTTGCATCGTGCAAGAGCTACAAACCCTAATCGCATGAAGCATGTTGGGAATCCTCTTCTTCCACACTCGCGCCTAAAGCGTCAGCAGCTCTTGCCCACACACCAATAACTTAGCTTTTGTGCTCCCGAAGAAATCAATCGGTTGCTACTTAGAAGTGAGAGCGATTTAATTAAATAAATGGAGGACGTCGGCTCCAGAGTTGGGGAACACACATGAAATGGACAAGAGCGTGACGGACAGCACAATCTGTCGTTTGGATGCCCACCCTCAGTGCAGCTGTGAGTCAGTCACCTTTTGAAACACTTCTGACTCCTGAGCGCCCGTGGGCACGCATACACACACACACACGCACGCACGCACACACAC
This sequence comes from Poecilia latipinna, assembly GCF_001443285.1. NCBI lineage: Eukaryota > Metazoa > Chordata > Actinopteri > Cyprinodontiformes > Poeciliidae > Poecilia > Poecilia latipinna. Next base: position 82,929 of record NW_015114078.1, on the reverse strand, counting down.
TCTCCCCCACAGTCCATCAGGTGTGTGACTAAGCATGCCATTGTATGTGTAACAGAGGATGAGCCTCAGTAGTTCACTTGTCTCCTTGATGTTACACTAACATTTGCACATATTTATACATGCACACACTCTTACTCTCCATCTCTCTATTTCTCTCTCGTACACACTCGTATACACGCACACACACAAAGCCCTTCCCTGTTTCCCATCTGCCACCCTCTACTCAGCAGACAGCCGTGTCGCCTGTCAAAAGTGCTGGTCATTGATTGCTACTGTAAGAAGGAACGAGTCATGTGGGGTTGGGTTTCCAAAGACTGTAGCAAACGGCACGGCTGGTGTGGGGAGTGGCAGCTGTTTGAATATGGTGCTTGTTTTATATGGACCAGCTGTCTAAAAGACCCCCATTGTAAGTGGTTACAGATTGATCTCTCCCTAAAAAAACAAAAACAAAAAAAAAATGTCTGTAGAATCAGTAGATTCATTGCAGTCAAAAACTATACAGAAAATAGTGACTTATGTTTAATTTGATTACCTTTTCCAAAACCCACACCACCTTCCAGTATCGCTCCAATCTGAATTGCCGGACATAATTCAAACTCTTGTAAGTAGCCTCTTGCGTCTCTTTGCCAAATTGGCAACCTGCCTGTGTTTAGCGAGTATGGAAGCCTGTTTATCTGCCATTTCAAAAAAAGCAACTATAGCTCTTACAGCTTTGCCTGATTTTACTGTATTCAAAAGATCTGAATTTTTTATTATTGTTTTTTTACTTTCAACCGGTCAGTCAGTGCCTGCTGATCAAACGGCAAATTGACCAAATCCAATCACCAGCTAACTTCTCAGAGCATCTATACCTTCAACAATACAGTTTTTCTTTTTATAAAACAGCAGCAGTACCATTCTCTTAAACTGCTACTCCTAGCTACACTGTGGAAAACTGCCGTCATTTTAAATTTAATTTAATTTCAGTTTCATTTATTTTACTGCAGATGTTAAGATCGTGGAATACAATGACTGGAACCTTCCATCTTCCTCGTAAATGGATCCGTGGAGTAACCATATTGATTTATTTGAGTAGGCCCGTCTTAGCTTTAACGCTACGTGGTTCATGTCTGGATGAGCATCATGTTCCATGTTTTCTGAGAAAGGATCACTGGCTGACAACAGAAGGAGGAGGAAAAGGAGGCTAAAACCGGAGTAAGTCTCCATGTCCCGCTGCATCCTCAGGTTACTCACCGGCTTCATTTATTATTGCTGGCCCTCATCCATTATGAATTAGCAGGTACAATGCCCCGTCGCTTTGGAACCGATGCTACCAATCCTTCCCTCCCCTATCTTTGCTGCGAAGGCCACAACCATCACCGTTGCCGTCCTGCCAGAAACCTCCACCGCGCTGGAGCTCTTTCTGCCATATCTCTGGGCTGTGACCTAGATAAAAGGAGAAACAGGGACGAAGTCTCGCAGAGGTGGAGGAAAAGATCAAGTTGGTGAGACAGAGCAGACAAGGGAAAGAAAAATAAGGAATGAAATGATGCTGAGCAGTGATTCAGCGGGACGTAGATAAGATTTTAAAATATTCCAATGTTATGTGGACCTCACATCTGTTTTATCTAGCTTGGTGTTCCTTTCAGTAAATCATTCCCATTCCACATCAGCACAGTTTATACCTTAAGCAAATAGCCTGTCCTTAAAGATAGCAATTAGCATCTGCTAAAACTGGCACAAAGCCTGCTTGCAGCATTTCGAGGACGGCGTTCCTGATAATAACACTAATGATGACTTGCAGCTCCGACCCAGTCTCCAACATGACTCTTCTGTCCTTTTTTTTTTACCATTTATAGCAAGGAGATCCTTGATGCTGCTGCTGCTGCTTCTGCTGCTGCTGCTCTGGGGAATGTATTTAGTCACTGCTCCCCTGCGTTTGACAGCCAAGAAGCATATGTTTGACATTGGGAAATAAACTGGAAGGAACCCATGTTTTGTTACAGCTTGAAACACATCAGTGTCCTGCTGTTTGCTTGTTCAACCCTGAAGTGAACAATATAGACTGTTAGGGTTAGCAGCACAAAAAATAAAAAATAAAAGACCCACATACATTGCAGGGAATCTGGACATCCTCACTACGAGTTCATTGGTTTGTTCAATTATAGTCCTGTAAAAAAAAAAAAGTTTGCCATTTCACAGATTTCTGACTTTTGTTTCTCTTGTGACTCGGATCAATAAAAAATTTTAACATCTGTTAAAAGGGGGTCTGATGGAAAAACCTGTGGATTAGTGGTGGGACTCAATAAAATGTTTTAATCAAATTAATTACAGGGTCTGTAATTAATTTAAGTTTAATTGCACTTTAATCAAAAATCATATGTATCAACAAAAAACCCCATTTATCTTTAAAACCACATCTTTTGCTGCTAAATTATTAAATATTACAACCTCATAATGAATGCGTATGTGATTATAATCTATTATTCAGGTTGTTCAGCCATCAAGCATTTCAGAAACCTCTGAGAATTAATGTAACTTCTTTGAAAAAGTACTACTTTATGAATGTGGACTGTGAACGCTGACAATAGTGGAGGGGATGTCTATGCTAGCTGCAACATATTTAGAATAGACATGGCGTTTAGGCTTCAATGACAGGCAAACTCAGGTTATTTGTGTTTTAATTTTAAGGTTTGTTTGTTTGGGTTCATTAATGATAAGCTGGGAACAAAACCAGCAAAATTAGAAGAACGTCCAAGGAGCAGATTTGAGTTTAACCAAAGATTTGAGTTGATGTTTGAGGTCAGTGGAACTGTGATTTTTAATTCCTGAAGGATTTATGTGAAGTCAAGCCGACACAATATCTTCCTTTGCAGCGATGTCCTATAATTTTTCCTTGGCAGGTTTTATTTCTCCAACTGCAGTCGGTGCTTATTATAACATGTCCTGCCAAGGTGTCCTTGAGCAGAATCCTATAAGTTACATTTGTTAGATAAGTGTCTGAAATATTCATGTAAAAATATCTCATCCCAGTCTGAGCTGCTTTTGGACAGCTCTGCACAATCTTTCCTTTTTATTTTAGGGTGTGGGTAAAGCTCCAGCATTAGCTCACAGTTGCCATTACTTACTTGGATTGTGCACTCACGGAGAGTGTGACTCTTGTGGGTCTTTTTCTAACTGGGCTATTGGAGCTGGAAAGTAGGGTAGCATATTAACTGGGTTATGGTAGCAGTCTACTTCAAAGACCTCCCCCTAATGCCTGGTCTTTTTTTTTTAGAGAAGCTTTCCATTAGATAAAAATTTGTCATTGAAGTTTACATAAAGATTTTACAAATAGACATTTCTGAGTATGGCTGCAAACATTTTGTCTAAATCCTCGGTGTGTCACTGACTTTAACTTGAAATATGTCAGCCTACACCGCATCTCACATGAACTACTTTTGTGTTCAGTTCACATTGATTCAAGCTGAATAATTCATGTTCTTAGTGCGCCACTCAAAATTCACATCTCCTGACATGAACTAGTTGAGGTTCATTATTCAATTTTAGTCAAGATAGCCTTGAAATGTTTGGAGATCTAACATTTTGACATATTCTCTTATTTGTTCTCTTTAGTTGCGTGTTTAATTCTCTACTGTTGACAATATGCAGTGTGGACCACATCTTTAACTTTGCTTTAAAGTTTCTCCAGATCATGAGCTGGAATCCTCTTAGAAGCCTTGAATCAATCTTAATGATTTGGAGTGTCTTTCTTGAAAATGGTCACTCCTGTAACCTATGCTCAGTTAGATGAAAAAAACAAACAAACATGGATGTAAAGATGAGTCAAATCCCTAATAGTAATTTAATTTTCTTTTGTCAACTAACTAAAAAAGCTAAAAGCAGAAAAGTATGTTTGGTCTTGGTCAACTTCAAACCATTACAGGCTACTTTCATCCTGTTGTCAACTGACAAAGTCTCAGAACATCAGAACATGATAAAGCATATAGCACATCTTGCTCATATCTAATTTAATTCATGAACATAAAACTGAAAATTAGATTATCAAAAATATCAAATTAGCTCTGGTTGTTTGAACTGACAACATATTATTTGTGTTTCCTGTGCAAGTAGCAAAACATGGAAGTTTTTAATTTTTTGCATCATTGCTTCTGGTTAATTCTTCATCTGAGGAAGCAATCTGTCAAAAAACAATGAGTGGATGGGAAAAAAAAATCATCTTCAGGCCTTCAAAATGTCACACCTTTTATGAATGTTATTCTTCACCCATTTTTTCCTCCAACACTGAATGTGTGTGAGTGGGCCAGTCATCTGCCACAGCAGTATTACTCAGTTCAGCTCACAGGACACTTTCCCGAGTACAAGAAACAAAGGCCATCCTGTTTCTATGGTTTCCCACATACTGGAGATCTGAGTGGAATTTTTACATAGTCAAGGCTAATGGATAGACTGGATTTAATGAATACCGAGATGGAAGTATGATGATGGAGAGTTTAACGGCCTAGCTCTGAAGCAGCTCAGAGGGCCTAAATAACATGCCATTGTGCAACTCATTAATAACATGCGGCTCCAAAAACAAATGCGCCGAGATGCTTCAAAGGTGCCCAAATCCGAACCCACTCACAAAGCTATGCCCTTCTGTAGGTCAAAAATAAAAAGTCCACCTAAACGACTTTAACAAATATGCCCTCTTTTCTCCAAGCTAATGATGTATCACAGCAGTGATGGATGTTTTTCTAGAGGCATAACTGTGGTAAACTCCTGCTGTGCCCTTCACATGACACGCTAAATCAAACTTTCCATTAACTGCTGGCCAGCAAACTTAAAGGGCATATATCATCACTTTTACAACTTTTTCTGTTCATCTGTGTTCAGGCTTGTATTTCACAATAGTTGCATTCATTCCCATGGACACAATCGAGAATTACGGCAAATAAAATAAAGAATGAATGGGGGGGAGGTACAAAGGAGACATGTGAATGCCAAAAATGTTACGAGCTGTTCTTAAGGGGGATGATACACTGAGAATACCAAATTCCAGCATGATTGCATAATATAAAGTCCACCTAAGATAACATGAGTGATAGGATAGTCTCAGGTTTGTGTTTGAGCTCCAGTGAAAGTGAATCTTTATACTGTGTTTTATAAAGGAAGTCGGGAGAAATTCTTTAGTGCAGCGGCTCGGAGACTCAGCAAACTGGGACTCTGTGGAGAGATGTAAAAGCACTTTTCATGCACAAAGTTCAGAGCAGCAGATAACTTGTTAGAAAAACAGTAATTCGAATTGAATTTGATGCTTTCTGATTGCCAATTTACAGTAGGTACAGGGACTTCTAAGCAAAACTATGTATTGGCTAATGCAGCTTTACTTAGTTTATTGATGTATGCTGTCTCTTTTTAAATTGATAAACTGAAGATTGAAGTTAACGCTTAAACATTTTTACAGTCTTCTGATAAGTGATTTCTGCTACAGTTTGACTGGCTTTATTATACTGATGTGCAACGGCATGCATCACTACATTCCTCTCAACAATTCATCAGTACTGCAGAGACCAGCAATGATTGCGCAAGTTTCACTTTTATGCACACAATCAGTTCGTGTTTTATTTAGAATGACTCGACAAGACATCAAAGGTTCTGAGGACACTACATAGTTGTCATACCTCTCACTCCATCTGCAGTTTTCCACAATACATTTAGTCCTGAACAGCACTTCAAGCTAATGCTACGAAACTTGTCCGTACAATACAATCAGACTGTATCCTCAGTCAGGGAATACATGGATGCTTAAGAAAAACAAGGGAGGAGAAATGGAAATATTATATTAAAAAAATGACTCATTGTGCAAAAGGATTTTGGAAATCTAGATGTCACCTAAGGTAAACATGCCTTGAAATGACTTAAATAAATATAACTGACATCAGCAACTCATGGAAAAGGTCACAACTGTTAAAAAAAAGAGATCCACCTGCTGAGAAAAACAAACTGCAAAAACTCTGCAAAATGTGAGCAAATGGTCAGAGAAAGTTCAACGCATTCTTTTTAAAACTCTCTGTGAGTTGACTAATTTATTTCCAGTGCGCACTGTTTTCTTTAAACTTGACCAGACCTCATGCACTTCCTGAATTGCAGTGAACCAGGTCAGCAACATCAGGGGGCTGGGGTTTTTGTTGTTGTTGCTTTGTTTCTCTGTAGTTGCGGTAGAACAGTCTTTGCCCAAACCACAAAGCTGCAGCAGTCGGATTTCACACTTACTCTGTTGTTTGTCACGTAGCTGATAACACTCCTAGCGATGGCTGAATTTGATTGATGATTAAAATTTTCATCAGAAAGTGGTCTACATGCACTTTCTTTGTGATTTTAACCAACAAATCTGACCAGCTGAACTCATTTTTATCCATAACTTTGCGAAGTTCCCCCCGTTCTGATCTAAATCTGGAATTTGAAAACAAATCATGATTGACTTTGGCATTACAGTGCCTTTCTGTTGCAGCGAAGTGAGCTTTCCCCAGGCAGATCCAGGGTAATTGGAACAGTGGTGAATGATAGAATGGAAGGCAAACACACACACGCACACACACATTTACATAAGAACCCACACAGGTCATTACATTTACCACTAAGCATCTCCATAAGCCCAAGCGGGCATATCTGACATATCCATCTGCTCCGGCAGGATCAGGCTGGATCTACCTCTGACTGCCTAAATATGGGTAAGGGGTATGCCAGTGGTAACATTGATGGAGTTGTGACATTGTAATAATCACAGGGTTCGTCACAGAGGAAATAAACCAGGGGTATTATTTTACACCCATTTTCATATTTACTGGAGCAACATGCCACTTGTAGTTTATTTACGTGAACCAGAATTATTTTCACTTTAAATTCTTGTCAGTTTTTTTTTACCTCCTCCTACATGGATTCAATGAAAATGGGTTACTGTAAGAACATCAAACATTGTTTTTCACAGTTCTTTGAAGACCTTTACTTCAACAGTCAATCTGGATTAGAAACCTAATTTATGTATTACCTGATTAACTACAACATTTTTGTTTTAGCTGCCTAGCAACACCCAGGCCTGATAACTGGCAGGCCTGTAGAATCAAAAATGTACTTAGTTAAAGCCTGACAACATGTGGTAGGTTAGAGAATGTCAAAAAGCAAGTGATCACAACCTGATATAAAGAAATGATAGAAACTATCTGATGTTAGTCAGTGTGAACTGGATTACAAAGCCATGTCTAAGGCTTTAAGTCTCAAAGAAACCAAAATGAGAACAACTATTACCAGTGGAGAAAATATGAGGAAAAAGTGAAGCATAGAGGTTGGGCTAAAGATACTACTCCAAGAGTTCATTGATGACTCATGCAGAAGGCCAAACAAAAAAAACAGAATAACATTTGAAGTCCTACAGGCCTTACACCATTTACTGTTGATGTTTAAAATTCAACAGCTGTTAAATCTCTCACAACAAAGCATTTCAGAAAGAAATTATACCAACAGTCAAACATAGTGGTGGTAGTATGATGGTCTGGGTCTGCTTTGCTACTTCATCACCTGAACAACTTGATGTGATTAATGTACGCTTTAAATCTGCTCTCCAGCGGTATTGTTTTAGGAAAGTCCATAGCGGTTACAAGCATAATCTGTATTGCATGCACTGAAGAGATTACTAATGTCAGCTCCCAAAATGGGTTTATTTATCAAGGTCCCAACAGTTACTTCTTGTCTGTTTTGCCACTGAAAACTGCTCCTTCAATGCATGTCTGCAAATTGCTTCTCATGTTTTATACCGTTTTTCCCTATAAGCTTGCCGACTTAGGAATGTTTTCAGTTTGTTTATCTCGCATATAAAACCACCATTTCTAGTTTTTGATTCCTTACATCATGTTACATCTGCTCACACATACACAGGGGTTCCTTTGCATCACTGGCCTTAGGTCCCAGTCTGTAACCCTGCCTCACCAAACCTTTTTCCCTTTCCCAGGGGAAAGCCCCTATGTGAAAGAAGAAATGGGGTGTAAAGGGCACCAAGTTCCCACTGGATCTCCTCCTCCGTGCCCCATCTGTGCCCAGTCCGTGCCACTGTGTTTCAGCTGCTCCAAAAGCTGTGTGCTGGCTTGAGAATGCATGTACTTTTAATGTTCTCCTCTCTGTACATTCTGTGGGTTAAGCAAAAAAAAAAAAAAAATCTGATGTGGCACTGTAATTAAGCTGCCATTAATTGTTTTGCCTTGTCCCCAGTGGCACCGCTCAGACTTAGGGGGAAGGAAAAGGCAGATTAATGGGGCTGATGGGCTCTACGCCTTACTGAACAACTAAGCACAGTGAAAGCGATTCTTAATTACTGCCTGTTGCCTTTAAATTACCCAAAAGTCATCTCTGACAGGAAGCTAACTAGCCCCTGACAGATCAGATGTTTCTCTAAATCCCATTGTCCGATCAAAACCGTGAGGTATTAACTCTGCATAACTTCTGGCAACTCGTTTTTGACATTTAACCGCAGCAGGTGTTTTAGTCTTGCCCGTTTGCCTGTTTTCACTGTAGCCGTTTTCTAACGGCAGCGTTTTCCACAAACGCTGCGCTACGTCTAAATGTGGAATCTCAGGTGGTTTCCTGCCTTGGCGAGAGCAGAATCGAGACTATTTATATGCCTCCGTATTATATGACATGTCAAATTTTCACTGCCTGAAATACTCTTTCCAGCCTCACCAGCAGCCAGTGCGAATGTAAATACAGGAGATATCGATGAAAACAAAGCGAGGGGGGGAAAAAATGTGCTGCGGGACAGAGAAGGAACCCCACAAAGCACCCTTCTATGGCTGGTTTTCGCACACGCAAATTTTTGTGGCAGTGGAATCCTATAACCATATACAGACTCTTCAACTCACACAACCTTATATTGCGCTGGTTGGGTCACCGCCCTTGCTAAGTCTGACCTCAATAGGCACTTGTGGTGAATTATTGTTTGCAAGTGGAAACTTGGCCAGATAATCTTCCTGCTGCTGGCTCAGGGCAGAGTGAGACCACTGTCTCCTTGCCTGCACGCGCACCCTGTGCACACAGCTTTTGTTTTGTCATCTCTACTTCCAGGTCACGCTTATTTGCTGACTCTTTGCCTTTTTTCTTTTCCTTTTTTTTTTTTACAATAACTCCTTGTGTTTGCACTTCATCTTTCTTTTACCACTTCTCCTCTCCTCCGTCTCGGTTTCCCTCCAAACCTACCTCCCAACAACTCTGGTCTTTATCCTTGAAGGCCATTCACCTCTCCGCGGCTGTTCCTGCCAGTGCCGAGCAGTAAATTCCTGGGCTGGTAGGAAACACAAACATGCACAAACCAAGGGGTGAGCAGTTCAATCAGAAGGGGACCCTTCATCACCCCCCCACACCCTCCCCGGCGTCTCCTGTTTCCACCACCTTTCTCCAGGCATCCATTCATACAAAGAGTCTTTGTGGAACTGATTCTGAGGGATTTTCTTGAGATCTCATTCCACATGCATCATATGTATAATTCACCGTGTTTGTGTGTCTGGTTGCTTTGCCAGTCAGCATGGTGTGAATGATAATCATATAATTGGGGTCTCCTTCAGCAGACATAAACCAATGTTTGAACCAAAAGAAAAATGTGATTACAGTGATTGTGGCAGACTAATGACATGTTGGTTAAAGAGGGTTTATTATTAAAATGCCGGTGACCCGTCCTTAATATAAACTTTGTCTGACTGATATAGCCACTGCCGTCGTTGAATGCGACTGAACAGTTTAGGGTGAAATCCGTTAGGACTCATGTCAGCAAGATGATATCACATACAGACTAAGAAGTTCAGAGTACAGCAGTGTGCAAAAGGATTCGTATGACGTAAACTTTATTCACATTTTGTCCTTGTGCAATCACAAACCTTAGTTGTTTTGTTGGACAGATCAATACAAAGCAGCACATATTTGTGAAGTATGTGCAAAAATGCAGTTTGTTTGATCTTTAACAATCACTCAAAGTGTGGCATACAGTTGTTTTTAGCCCTTTTTATCTCCATTGATAACACACAGTTGCCTTAAAACTCAATCCGTAATGGACACACAACAGGTCAGGGTTTTGGAAGTTTAAAGGAAGATTTTATTTTAATATGGTTGTCCATTTACCAGGGGGTCTGCAACATTCGATCCTTTCCATCTTCCATGATAACTCTTAATAACTCTTAGTACTTTCTGACAGTAAAAAAATAAGAATGCCATAGTCTATAATTTAAGTACAATTCTGTGAAGTCTTAACTCAATGTCTGGAGAAAAGAATACTTTTTCAAGGCACAGTGTCGGAGAAGAACTTCTGATTCCCATACCCGTCATCGGCACTGATTCTTGAAAATATGTAATACTATTTTTACTTTTCCTTTTTGAAGGAGGAAGCTGCCCCTCTCGCAGCCTCCACGTCAAACTCTGTTCCACATTGCTGAGCCAGTGGAAAATCTGATGTCCGCTCAAGAAACAAAGTGGTGAAGAAAGATTGGCTGACCAAAGGACGAAATGTTCATGCAGCACGTCTTCACTGATAGGGACCAGCTTATGTAACCCAAATAATGAGGCATCTTCTTGTTCCCATTTTCCACTTGCCTCGAGGCACATGATTTCCACGGGCATTTCCAACACAGCAGAATTTACAGTTAACTGTTTGGAAATGACAGATTTTGAGGCTTCGTTTTTTTTTTTTTTTTTCCATTCTTCTCGGCTTTTCCATCGTGCTTTGTGCAAAGATCTTCATCGATTCAAAGCCCATATGTAAGTAGGATGTTGCAGCAAAGTCATTCTTGGTTAGAATAGCAGACACATTCATGCTGTGTCAGTTGCAAGACACTTTCCAACTGAACCTGCAATTATTTGTCAAGCTATCTCGTCTCATGGTGTGTAGAGCTCTACCCCAGCAATTAAAGTTCTATGTTAGGAGCAAAAAAAAAAAAAACACAAACTCACCACAAAAGCAATCTTGGTGCCTACGAAAAAAAAAATGTTCTAAACTTTTTAGTTATTCACCCTTATCTTACAAAGCATGTGATTCTTTATCAACAAAAAAATATAGAAGTTTGATTTGAGCGTGTCTGTGATTTACACTGAATGTGTCCACCAACCCCCTAAAGTTCCCGCATCACGAATGCTTACTCAGACTGCGTGAACAACACATTTGCATGCACAAAGGACGGTGACACTTGACATTTACTGTAGTTCACGAGACGCTCCAGAGCATCTGGCAAATTTCCACAGAGAAACTGAGTCAACAGCAAGGTTCATGGCAACAGCTGTGGAAGGGAAACGATCGGTCTGACCAATTTGAAAGCACCGCGGCCCTCGAAGTGCTCAAGCGTTGGAGATCATTTTCCCTCAGATTACAAGGAGGGGGAAGATTTGTGCCAATATTTTCTAAAGTTTTTAGGTTCTCTTCTGCTTAGTAAATATCTTTATTCCAGTTCGCTTTAAGTGTCAGTAGAAAATATTTTTATAAATCTTGAAAAATAGGCAAACTGCAAATATTTATGAGGGGTCATCTTCTACTTTAATTCTGTGACTTAAAGCTGTTTAGACAGATTAAAATTGAGCTTGAGGAGGCTAAGCCAGTGGTTCAAAAATGTTTTTTAACAAACATCAGATCGACAAATACTAAGAACTAATTGTTTTTCAGGAAGGAGAACAAAGGTCCTCAACTCCGTGCTATATTTGATTGGAATAATGATTTCTCTTCTTTTGCAGAATATTCTACCCAATTGGCAGTAATCACAAATGATGGCAGTTGGGCGCATCTCCTCAGATTTACAGCTTGCAACCGAGAACACGATTAGATTTGGTTTGATGTCATTCCCAGACCCCGTATTTGAATTTCACAGGTAAATAATAACCATAAGCACTTGTTCTTGGTTCACTGTTGTCTGTTTCAGTTTAGCTATAGATTTGTCTGAATGTTTTCCTCTATACGTTGCGATTGGGGTAGTTTTCTATTTCAAGCGTAGCTCGTTTTTGGGCGAAAAGCATCTTTATGGGGGTGGCTTATTACCTCGTCATCAAAGTTTATAAGCTTTGTGTACTTTGTAAATAGTTCAGCCAAAAACAAAATGCAATCCAAGTACCACAGAACAGGAATGTTGGAGCTAAACTGAACAAACAAGCAGTAGCAGCCTAAGGCCAAATCCAACTAAATGAATCTATTTTTAAAACTGAAACCAAAAACATTGGCGCCTGACAATAAGGAAAGTGTTACGGAAAATTAACAAGTTCTGCATGAGGAGCACTGTTGACATTTAGATTTTAATGGTCTCCCGACAATCACTTACATAATTGCTTTCTGCCTGTTTTTTTTTTGTTTTGTTGTTTTTTGGGTTTTTTTTTCGTCTTCAAATTAAATTCCACTCATGCACTTGTTGACTTTGTGGTCAGTTATGAGATTAGGAGATCAGGCCCAGAGTTATCAGACAGCTTATTGTCTTAGGTTTCGCAAGTACTGGAGACAGGCCGCTGCTAGTTTAGCTAAGTCTGAAGATCACAAGTTAATTTCGTTAATCTGGGATTTTTAGGCGATTATGTTTCTGCCAGTGAATAAAACTCGATATATAATCAACTCTTTTGTGGCTAAAAAGCAGCTCGTCTCCCACGCATGAATTAAAGATGCCCCGCTTAAAGTCTGCATCCGTCTTCTTGCTTTCAGTTACTTCCATGAGTTCTGCAGTATTTGAGCATGGGATAAAACGGGAGGGATAACGCAGGAACTGACAGACTTATAGGCAGAAAGGCAGCTTCACTGTTTTGGTTGGAGGAATCTGCTCAGGGTTAGCCGACATAAAACTGTACAGACTGGCAACTCTGGAAGCCAACTAAACCACTGAGGGTCAGCTATATATATAAAAAATAAATAAATAAATAGTAGCGGACATAAAAATAGATTTATGCTTTATCTTTTCTGCCACCACTTTGAAAACCTTGCGAGTAAAGCCGCGCAGATCAGCTGAGGCTTACATCACTGCTTCTGCATGTGAAAAGGGAAACATCAGCACATGAGATGGACTTTGCTGAAGTTTTAGAGCAGGGAATTGACGGTTCAAAAGGCACGCGGGCGGGTACCTAACGCGCTCAGGCATGACTGGCTCCAGCATTTCACAGTTTGTTCAAAAGTTTACTACATCTTTTTTTTTTTTTTTTTTTGCTTATCTGTGCAACTAGACTGGTGGTTCCTCATTTTGCCTTTCGCTAAGGCATAGAAGTCGAATCACACACTTATTGCGCAAGACTCCCCAGTGGGAAAAAAAGAAGAAAAAAAGCCTTTTTCCTATTCTGCTTCTGTTCCCCTTTGACTTCTATCTGACACAGAAATTCTGAAGTGAAATTTTCCACTGTCGGGTTGTACGTACACAAGCACAAACTCATTGACCTTTTTAGATGTTTACACATCTGAAAAGATACGTGGTTCTGCAGACTCAGGGCTATTGTGTTAATGATAAATCCCATTATGTTAAAACGACTAGTGTAATACACAGCAGTTTGACCTTAGCTAAAGTTTGTTTTCAATCGTGGGATATTAAACTGAGCTAAGAGAACCTAAAAATGGCCCACTTAGCCAAAGATCATTTCTCAAGCTTGATCTTTTTGTGAATAGAACTATTTTTTTTATTTTATTTTATTTTTGCACATTTTGAACTTTAATATTAACTTTTATTTAAAAGAACTTAAATTCTTCAACTGTTTTGGACCTTAAAATGCTTACAAATACACCCTCAACTGATGGGTAAAGGAACCTAGGGAAGTTATCAGAGTTAATTTATGTAGGTAATTTAATTCAGAAAGTAAAATTTTAATACAGATTCATTACAAACAGTAATATTTTGTTTGTTTTCTTTAAATCTTAAGTGAATGTATGAGACCAATCTTTTTTTTTTTTAAATACAGAAGTACAGTTTAGGCTCTCCACAAAATGGAGAACCCGACAGTTTGGCTTGACAAGATCCCTTCCCTCGAGGCTAATCTACAAAAGGCCTTTGTTTAAAAGCAGTTTTAAACAATACTGGTTCATGGAAAGTTAAGTGGAAGGGGAAACTTGTGGTAGTTTGCATGAGTGATTGATTTAAGACCTACCACACAGATACATCTGTTCTCATTGTGTCCTCACTAAAACTGTGAAAATGGAACACATCAACTCAGTTTTAAAGCTCCTACACAGGTTCTTGGCAGCTAAGAGAACAGACTTTAACATATTTTGATCCCAAGCCATTTTTATAAACAAACGACAGGATTTTAAAGACCTGTTATTGGTCTTCCAGACTGCTGAGGTCTTCCTGTTCTAGTCTTCTCTGCGTCTCCAGAGTCAGAATCAAACATGGAGTAGCAGCATCCAGTTTGTATGGTCTTCTGTCTGGATGAAACTTCCAGAAAAACTGCAAAACTGCTGAATCCCTGAGTTACCTTAAATAAAGGATCAAATGTTTAGATTGATCAAATGTTTGATTAATAATTAATGGAAAATAGATTTTCCACAAGTTTTTATTCTCCCACTGTAATTATTGTAAATTATTCAGTAATACTTATGGCTTGTTATAAGCCATAATCATTACAATTAACAGATATAAATGATTAAATTATATTACAGTGTAGAATAAATCTATATGAGTTTATTTTTTTAAATTGAATAACTGAAATAAAATAAGCTGTTAAATCATATTATGATTTTTCTTTTTTTTTTTTTTTTAAGGCGCATGCACATGCAATGTATTCTAAGTGTAGAATACACTTGCTCAGTTAGTGTTTGACTGGTAGCTGAAGACATTGACGGCAGCTCAGATTGTTACTTGGCGCTGCTCTTCGTGCTGCAGTGACCCAGTCAGGGTTATGTTTGCTGAAAATGCTACTTCTCATGAGTTCTGGATAATCGCGAATAATACAGGCATTCAATAGGGAGCAGAAGAAGAAGAAAAAAAAAACCCCGCGCTACATCATGGAAACAGTGACGTCAGGTTTGATTAAGCGTTGAGGGAAGAGCCTTGTGTTGCAGACAGCAGGACTGCAGAGACAACACAGTGATCTTTCTGTGTGTGCTTTTCACTGGCTGCCTTAAATGATGGAGGGAACTGCTCAATAATCCTGTTATTATAAAGCGACACGGGAGCGAAGAGGGAATACGAGGGGATCATGACGTAACCGTTTCCATAGGCGACTGATATGCTGGCTCGACCAATGGGAATCCACACCATTGGTCCGTACCCATCCTCCTTTTGACGTGCATCACATGTCCCTGGCGGTGTTGTGACAGCAGGGAAGTCGGCAAAGCAAGTTGATTCTCCACAGTGTACTTCCGCCTTCGTTTAAATCCACGTTTGAGAAACGTTCCAGTTGGTAAGTGTTCCCTTACATTGTAAATTTAGTCTGGACAATAAAATCAACAAATTAAGTTGAAAATTTCGAAATCCAAGTATTAATAATCAAAAAAAGTTTAAATGTTCAACTTTAATTATTAGTGCATGATATGTATGTATAATTTATCCTCAGAGGTGGATGGAGTGCAGTGCATAAACAAACTCAAAATGGAAAAAAGGAGGCTTAAAGTATCGCAAAGTGGTTTTTTTAATCTAAAAGACAATTATTTTTATTTATATTTCTGTTTATCATTTAGTTTTACAAGTTAATTGTACACATTTAGTTATTGATTTACAGTGTGGTAAAGGGAGTTATGCACCAGTTTGCCTCTTCTAAGAAGGAAAAAAAATGTTGATTAGCTTTTGGTATTGGAAATGTTAACAATTTTTATAAAATTATAAACAAGAACACTCAGTCACTTTGTTCAGTTTTAGCTCAATTGTAGCGCCATCCGTTTTCATCACTGCACCAAGTGGTTTTCTGACGAGTGACTAGCGGCCGTCGAAGGGGAACTCTCTTGACGCATTAGACGTCTTTGGTTGTGGCTGTGACAACGCAGTGGGCGGGGCCTTACCTCAGATCGGGGCAGAGAGTCTAGTCTTTGGTGAGACTGAGGGGGAGTGAAGAGAGAAACGGACAGGGATTGCTCTCCAGAAAACGGGAGTAAGTATATTTTTCTGGTTTATTTCCTTACCAAGGTGGCAGAATGGCCACGTGCTAGGAGAGGTTTCCAGTTGTTCGGAAGCTGCATTCAAAACCAGGTGCTGTTAAAAAAAAAAATCTTCATTTTGGGTGTGCAGTGATCAGCGAGGGCCAGCGTCTGAAAGGGTAACTGCCTACTGTACCGAAGCTAACACCGTTAGCTATCGTTGGTTATATCTTGGTTCGATACTGACATTGGGCGTTTCATTTGCCAACCCCAGGTGGCTCGTAGTAGTCGGCGAGGATGCTGCCATCTTCCATTTGCTTGTGCTTAATTTTACGTGACTCCCACTCAGCTCTAGTGTAAGTTTTTGGACTTGTCAATCAATAAGAAGCACATTTTTTGTGTGTATTTCCCTCATTACAACCAGTATAGGCTAAAGCATGTGAGCTAGTCGGCTAACAGTCGAATGTTGAACGTCAGCCAGGAACGGCTTTTTAACGTGTGTTAAACGTTAAACTCGCGACGATTACTTGCTTGCTTTAACGGTTCGTGAACCGTACCTTCTCTAACTGCGCTTTAAGCTGAACATTTCCCGTGAAATGTGTTGAAATTTAATGGGTTAAACAAATTAACACTAGCTTACTCCATGTAACGTTGTCTGACTCATTTAACGGCTATACATGGAGGCAATTTATGTTAGATATGTAGCGTGTTGCCGTTGCTATCTTGTAAATTCGGGGGACAGTGTTCTGTGGATTCCGCGTGCAAGGCAGTCCTCGCAGCTGTCTGTCACCCCAATGCAGCCGCAGTAAACTTGTTTTTATAGAGGAACAATCAGTATTATTATAATTTTTTAGATACACTTCCACCGATAAACAACACATCGAGTCCCCTCTCGAGCTGTCCCGCTTTTACTGCTTTCCGTTCAGGTTAACTTCACCCCTACCGATATTTTTTTTTCTGCTCCTGGCAATCAACCGTTATTTAACGGTTGATTTACGGTCAGCACTGCAAAATAACATTTAGGAACTTCGGACCTTGAGACAGCCACCCTTAAAACTTTTGCGACTTAATGGAAGCACTAGTATGGTATAGATTATCTGTCGAAATTGAAATGGACTGCAGCCACCGGGCACCTTTTGGTGTGCAGTTGAAGGGATCACTCCTTATCCAATTAAAAAGCACTCGGGCTTGCTTCAGCGCCAGCGGTGTCCCCCTGTGCTGCCGAGGAGCAAGCATCTTTGTAATCACCCTAAAAATGCATGTTTGTTTCTTTTATGGTTAAAATGTTACCCTGTGTTTCAATTATCTAAGGTCTTTTAGTCATCCTAGAGTACAGCAGTTATCTGTGGACTCATTACATAATTTGTAATGACAGCCAAGCCAGAATGTCTTGAGGTTTTATTATAGAAATGATAAACTACTTAAATTTAGTGCCAGTCCAGACCAGGAAGGTCTGAATTAGACTTTACAATGCTCTAAGAATAGCTTTTAGATGAATTTGTCTTTCTCAGCATAAAGAAATTTAACAGTTGTTTATCGATTCACTCAGATCATCAGTCAGATCCTCTGAGCTCTTTGACTTCAGACTGTCGCTATCTGTCACTCAACGAAGGCAAAATGATCACTTTTCTTATTTGTTGCCGTACAATCTCTTTGTTGTGGCTTAGGATGGAGAACTCCGCTCACCTTGAAAGAGTAAAAAGACAGAAGTCGCTCCATTTGCTGCTGTTTTTCTTTAAAACGCCTGATTACTGCTAATGCGAGGCTTTGTTTTGGAAGTTACTCATCACACCAAAGTGAATTTGGGGACTTTACAGAACAATTGTTTTAAGGTAGTAGGGGTGTTGTGTCTGGAATCGGGCTGTTTGAGTGTCATGGTGATAACCTTGAGGATAAATGCAGCCATTGCACTCTATTAAGACAGAAATTTAAAGCAAAATGTGTAACATGAATTAAGTAGTCATATAATATAAAAATAATCTAACGCGTAAATGACTCGTTTTATTATTTTGATATAGTTATAGCAAATATAGAAAATAAGCACCATATATGTAATTATTGAGTCCTTATTGGTAGGTGTTACAACTAATTCAGGTCAGACAGTTCTCAATTTTCCAAGAATGCTAGGGTGAACTACTCATGATGAGACAGAGGAGAGTTGATGAGCTCAAGTTTTAGTGTCACATCTCAAATTTACACCGTGAAAACGATCAATATAAAAAAAGAAAAAAAACCATAAATCTTCATTTCTAAGTGCTGAGTAAAGGGTATTGTTTTAAAAAACCCTGGTCATCTTATGAGTAAGGGGACATTGAGTCATGTAAACCAGCACTGGAAACTAAACAGTGTGTTGTTGTTGTCATGTGGTAGAATATATGGTACCATGAGACGGAATGTATTCAGGATCTAATGTACTTGTGTTGGGAGTTTTGCTTGTCTATCGGTGGAGACTGTAGGGCCAAGGCTATTCCAAGCAGTGGTATTATGTTACATCTCTTTCGAGTTGCCCATTACTACTCATTCATTCAAATCTTTCTTAATGTATGATTGTAGGCATGTCTTGCGGGTTGGTTTCTAACATTTTTGGAGTAAAAGGTCTACATTTGGTCTATATTATACAACTCCAGTGAGCTATTCAGAGATGTAGTTGGATTTAATAGTTTTTTTTCCCCCAAGAGTATTTACATATGTAGCATGTTTTTGTTACAGTATTTTCGGGGGAAACATCTGCCTTACAGAAATCACAGTTGAGCATAATTAAAGCTCTTTTAAAGTGAAAACTCTTAAAATCCAAGCTTCTGAGTTCTCACATATTCGTATTGTGTGTCAGATCACGGAAAAGTGTGCAGGAAACATTTTCTGCGTGAGCTGTCAGGTGGTGCCGCCATCACGGCATTGGATTAGTTTCACTCAGCGAAACACTGAGTGCAGGTGGATGTATTAAATCCTTTTGTGTGGAGTCGAGGTGTTGTCCACTTGAACAGGAATTTATTTGTAAAGTACTCTCATGAAATCTGTTATGTCATAGCACTGAGTGCTGCTCGCTGTCATTTTCTATCACCAGTGTTGATTTTTTTTTTTAAAAGAAATTAGTCCAAACCTTATGCTTCAAGGAATACAACAAGCACAGTGTTGTTGTATTAGTTATTTCAAATGTTAGTTGTAACAGATGGGATGCTTCCAGTCCTATGACCTTGAGACTCTGCAGATTTTTCAAAAAACTGCTTGTGTGACTCTCGTCGTCACAAGACCGGACACTGTATGAAGATGACGCCGGCATCACAGAAGTACGGTGTCATGGTCGCCCTGTTGGACAATGCAATGAAGTGACGCTTGTGTCAACCACCCACCACTTAGCAGGGTCCAGTCCCCACGCACACGCTGACACACGGAACAATTCACAGTGGATTATGGGGGAAGTTGAGTAAAGCATCCCTGAAACCATGACGATTCAAGTGCTGTGCTTCACAGTTCTGATGTTCTTTTCCTGGAACGTTGTATTTGGTTTATGCCAAACATATCCTCTGTTGTGGCATCTAAATAATTCAATTTTAGATTTATTTAGGGGGAAATAACCTTGTTCTACATGTCTTATTGTCTGTGCTTTCTTTGGCAGTCGACTTTGACAGGGAATGTTGGAATAATCTGAAGACATTTATTTCAGGGATTTGAAGCTTGGCTTGGAGATGGTGCTTTCAGCTTCTTTGAAAATGACTTTTTAGCAAATAGCTAAATAGTTTTGACAGCTTCTCATTTCTTTCTTTCTTTTTTTTTTGATATCCCGTTCTTAACCACATTGATTATTTACAAAATATTTTAGTCAAACGGTTCAGGAAATAGTTTACTCATTTGTTAATTCAGGCTAAGTAGTTTGACGGTAAGAGATTTTTCTGTCACTTCAGGGAACAATTGCCTGTTATCCCAGATGAAAGAAGTGCCGGAGAGCAGCGAATGTGTTGCTGATGACGCCTCTGACTGTGCGCTCTCATCGACTGGGTGCCTGACAGCTTTTTCAGACCTGTGGAGAAATTCCAGTCTTGGGGGTGAAGCAGCACTCCCGGCTGTAAGCAGGGCGACTCAAGGAGGGCTAGGTGTCTCTGCCTGTGCCCTCCACATTTACATGGCGTGACCCAGTTCAGCTACGACTCGCTGCGGGGGGAGGGGGCGGTCTGGGCGAAGCTAAAAATACCACATCTCGCATTAGGCAGCTCCTCAGCAGAGGGATCCCTAGAACTGCTGTCTTCGACTTTCGGCGAGTTGTTGGCACGTGGAGGTGTTTAAACTGCCAGAGGGTTTTCCTTATCGTGGATGAGGAAGACCACTGCCGTCCCGTCGGCTGCCCGGCTTCCTCTCGCGCAGCCTGTGGGTGGAGGAGGCCTCAGCAAACGTCTGATGTGAGATAACGCTCGAGAGTCGCAACTCTTTGCGCCTCAAGGCAAGTCATCCGACAGAGGCGCGAGGCTGAGGCAGTGAAGGGGTTAAGTCCAGTCACTGTCATTCAACCATAGGACGCCAGCTGTTGGCTTGGAGATCCAATCACAATGATTTTCCACTGTTGTGACATGTGACCCGCTCTGCAACCCTAAACTGAAGCGGCGTAGCGAATGTTGGCACGTCTTCATCTTGGCATTGTTGACGCTTGTAAAGTGTGATCATGTCAAAGGAGGCTGATAAAGTAAGATAAATCAAATGGATCCAGGTCAATAAAACAATTAAGATTGCATTTATTTTTGCCAGAAGAGCTGAGATCTTCACCGTTTATAGTGAAATTTGTGCTACATTGAAGCTTTGTGGCACATCCTGTTTTGTAAAGCAGTGGAAACTATTAAAACATGGAATCTATTTTGTAAAATGATGCTGGATGAATGAACTGTAAGGTGCAACATAACAAAAATAGCAACCTTAACCACAGTACTAAGGCACCCTCAACAAAGCACGAGCCACAAATATTCAACACCTTTTTTTATGTGGTAAAAGGAGAAACCACTGTAAGAAGTAATGAGTCAGTCTAGGCAACAAGTTCAAGGCCGTTTTCTGGACGTAGCCTGGACCGACCACAAGGCCAAGAAAAATACTCAGCCTTATTTTTCAGTGTGAAGCGGAACAGCAGGAGCGATGAGTTTCACAGAATTTGCATAAAAATATAAAGCATGTATGATGTGAATAGAGTAGCGTTTGTTTAAAGCAGAAAATGAATAATTATTCCTAGAATACTACTGTCATGATATTTATATAGATTTAATATTCAATACATAAGTGTAAGCCATTTTTGTAGTGTAAACATCTAAATATTTAATTATATGTGGTGATCCTTTAGTTTATACACCGTGACTGTGTGTTTTTGCTACTGGAAATAATTCTGGATGTCCACACAAAGGATAAATGTAGCAGTTTTCTTTCAGCCAGCTGACCAGCAGTGAGCAGTGACAGTGGGGTCGGGTGCAACTCTGTTATTCTCTGGGTCTTACAGCTTGAGAAAACTTCAGTCTTGTTTTTATTTCAGGCATATTGTAAGAATTTAAACCCTTGAAATGGAATGACAGAAAATTAAGTTTTCAAATACTATATGTTTAACATGATGGCATAACCTGATACAGGTAACTAGTCCGTGGAGAACAAGCTGCAAAGTAACTTGGATCTACCTGCAGTTTGAACCGTCAGTCCAGACAGAAATGTCCAAATCCTGTTGGCTGGAAACTGACCAAACAAACCTGCTTTTTAAACAGTACTGTGAAAAAGTGTTTGTTCCCCTAAAGTCAAAAATAACTGTTATGAACCAACATGAGGAGCAATTATTTTTGAACATAGTCCTAGGTTGGTTTGACTAGCTTTTGCCCTTAATGAATGAAATCATTCAAAAAGTGCTTTTTACATTTACTCAGATTATCCAATATTGACATTTGTTTAATCATCTGAAACATTTAAATCGGACAAAAAAAAAAAGAAGCAAAAACAGAAATCTGTTAGGGGGTAAACACTGGTTCACATTACTGTTTGACTGGGGAGCTGCAACATTTTAGATTCTTATCATTTAAAGCAAATTAAACCCTGCGTTAAAAACTCAATGTACAGTCAGAACAAGGGATAATTTTTTTTAAGCTGTTATAAACACTCGATCCTGTTCAGCTGCAGAAACGTGTTGGAGATTTGCATAGATTCCAGTTGTTACCATTGACATATTTTTACACTCTGTTGGGTTTTATTTAAAGAACCACATTTGTTCCATGCCAGCTAATTGCTGTTACTTCAATCTGTTTAACTGAGCCCTTTGACCAAGAACCTTGTATAAAAGCTGCATTGTGTTTTCATTAGATTTCCAGATGGGAAGGCCTTTTTATGCTCGGTCCAATTGAGTTTCAGATGCGTCTTCTCTTTCACTGCTAATGTCATTTGCCCAACTGGACATATTGCGTCTTGGCTCTACTAAACTCATGTGAACACACATGTTGACGATCTAAACCTCGTAGATGAACCATCAGAAATGATCTGAATCCACATGACGGAGAATTTTATTCTGCTGTCGAATTAGCATATTTTTAAATGAACTGTTTTTGACATGCGTTAGGTGCCCGCTAGTGCACTCCGCACACAACGGAGTGCACTTGTGAGGGCAGGAGCGTCACCCTCGTTTTGTAACACCCCTATCTGTATGAGTTTATTTATATTCTGTTTTAAGCAGGGCTGTGTGAACTACATATGAAACGTAGCCGTCTCTCTGCCAGCACAAGGTTGAAGAATTTCAAAGGATATCTGACAGTTTAGCCAAGTTACCTGGGCTTCATGCTGGTTTCAGTAAAATCTTAACTGTGGTCCTCTATAGCTCAACCTTTAAATTGATTTAAGAAAATTCTGCGGGTATTTACTCAAGCCCCTTATCTAAGTGAAATATTTCTTTTTCTAGTTTTGTATGTACAGTCATGTTTTCTTCCCTGTTGATTAAATGCACCAAAATGAACACTACTTCTGTATTTCTAGCAAATACCCGATTGGTACATATTTAAGCATTTTTCAATGAGTTGAAACAGATTTTTATGATAAGAAAGCTTTTCTAATTTCCAGTTTTCTTAGACTATAAAACATAAAAGAAAAGCTCTTTGATGGAGGTAGTAGTTTGAATCTAACAGAAAATGACGAAATTACAAGATTAAGCCCCTTGAAGCGTCTTATCTGAACTATGAAACTGAAAAGTTGAAGTTCTTGGCTCTGATGCATTTAATCATTAGAAAGTGTTTGACCTGCTGATCATTTATCAGAAAGGATCAAAGAAAAAGTGACCGTCTTTGATCTCTGCATGCCTGATTGAATAGTCCACGTGATCATGTTTTATGTGGCTCATCAAATTCAGCATAAAGATACCTTTATTCTTTTTTTTCCGGTTAGAAATTTTGATGTTTTGTGTGTGTGTGTGTTTGATCCCTGGGTGAAGAAATTCAACAATAATGCGAGAATCTAGAACTCCTCATCTGAACCGCCTTTATTATTTCTGTAAAAAGCTTAATTTCATCCTGCCTTCATTTTTGTTCAGCCTTGATTAAATTCCAGCATACCTCTGTACCTGGAAGAGCAGTTTTTATAAAGCATTTCTGTACAATAAGAAATTAAATACTTAATCCTTTTATATTTTCTCTTCAGGCCTTGATAGAAATGTTCAGGGAAGTCTCCCTAGTTACTGTGCATATTTTGTCTGAACTTTATGAAAACAATTCTGATGTCCTTCGTTCTCATGAACCAGCCTCATTGTGTGTGGCTAATTAAGTGGTGGGCTGTAGTTTTGTACTGTTAGAGTAGAATCTGTCTAATCAGGAAGTCCTGATGACGATTTAACAGATGGCTTTTCCTGGGGTAATTACACTGCAGAAAGTCTTTAGGATTTTCTGATTCTGTAGTGCTGCATTATTTGTTTGTTTCAGTGACAAGCCTATAACCTATAATGTTTTAAATGAACTTGTCTAGGTATTGTCTAAGATTGCTTTATTTCAGTTGTTTCAGTGATCAAAGTGAACATCCTGTTTGGTAGCAGGGTGAAAAGGGCAAGAAACGCTTTGAAATGTAAAATCAAATTCTGAATTCACCAGAAGTATGATACGTTGAATAGTAGGAAAAGCATATCCCAGATTAGAGCAGAGCTTGGAGAAATATGTAAATTGTACAATGGATTCTGAAACTTAGCCACCTAACCAGACTTCAGTGTCTCTACTACTAAAATAAATACCTCTCTTGGACATTAAGGGAAGTTAGCATCCATTCAAACAGCCAAAAATATTACGCCTATGCAGAGTGTAAATGCCCAGCACTTGAAATATAATATCCCTCCAAATTTTGCATACAGTCCTTGGCATTTCTGAAATCTATTACATTGTGCAGCTCTACGACAAACACCATATGACTGGTCCTGCTGGGTTGGAACTAAAAACAATTAAACACCTATTTCAAAATGGTACTGTTTTTTTTTTTCTTATTCTTTTTTTAGGTTGATTTTTTTCTTTTTCTTTTTTTACAAACCTTTCTTGCTCCTGACAATTAGTGACTCCTCAGGTTTACATTGATCAGAAAAGGCTGCGTAGGTGGGATATTCTCAAATATCTTCAGGTTGGTTTTGGTGTCTGTGGTATTCAATGTTAAAAACAGACTCATTTATTTTGTCAATCACACCACAGTATGAACTCTACAGCCATGTCACATGCAGCACAGCTGATTGTTCTCTTGGTTAAACTTTAGTATCTTGCGCTGACAGTGAAGTTTCTCCTTATCTGGTGTCTATTGGTTGGACTTTGTTGAGTTATTGGTGAACACACTGAATCTTGTAACCCTGCATTTCTGTCCCCTAATAGATTTTGTAGCTGTGCTTGCAAGTGCATTTACTAATATGGACACTTTTAACAGAACAATAGTTACTGTAGTTTGTAGTTTGAATTGTCTGGATACAACAGAGAGCATTGTGAACATCCTGTTCACAAGGCAAAGAACCCTTTTTGTCCTCACTGAGCTCAAATTAGAGAATTTTTTCTTTTAATTTGATTTTTAATTTGGATATGTATTTGGCAGACCCATTTTGTTCAGTGTTGCTCACAATTGTTCTCAGGTTTACAATTTCCCACTTTTTTACTCTATACATAGCAATATAATTCAATAAATTTTAATATCTAAACTCATTACACTTTTAAAAAAATAAATCTTGTAAACACTGTAATATGTAATAGCACTATTGTATTCAGATTCGGAGGCATGTGTTTAGCAAATGCCAAATTCCACAACAAAAATCCTTAATGTCAGCGAAGTTGAAGTAAAAACACACTGATGGTCTGAGGTCCTCAAGCTGTGATTTTACTTCACCGATTTGACTTCCTCCATGGAATATGATTTCAAACATCAATATTTTAGGCGCCAATACTTGTTACACCCTTACAGGGTTTATGGGTAGAATTATATAAATTAGATTTTCCTTCCAAACTTTAAAGATTACAAGTGTCGACAAAGACAGTCTTTCAGCTTTTTAAGAAAGCACAGGTTATAAGGAGGGTTAACGCACTTTTATAAAAAAAAAAAGAAATGCCCGTAGACCAATTAAGATCAATTATTACCAAAAGCTAATAGTGTGCTATGTTATCCTTATACACTTTGATTTAACAGAGAAAGCATTATATTAGGAAAATTTAACAGTAAAAAAGGTTGGAAAGATGTATTTTAATTGTGGTTGAACAGAAGAAAAACATGTTTTATCATTTCCTTTGCAAGATGTCTCAGCAGCCCTGTGGTTTAGTCTCAAGTTTCTCTTCTGTTTAGGCAGTTTCTAAATGTTTCTTGCTTTACTAAAGAAACTGCAAGTACATTTTATATTTTAAATCAACAGCTAAATATTAGACAGTTAGAGATGCATGCATATAGGTTTATCTATGAACAGAAGAGTATAGCACTTTAGTTCATGAGAAAAATCTTTGATCATCTGTTTAGAATTACAGGTAAATATTTTAACAGATAAGTTGGGGGGGGAGGGGGGAGTCTACTCTTAATCTGAGAAGAGAACGAATTACTTGCAGGCACATTATGTTCATTAAAGGTATTTTAAAATCATTATAGGACTTCTAACTGATCAAATTAAAAATGTTATTGACTTGTTCTGCCAATTACAAAGCGAAACGGTTATTACGCTCATGGTGCTTTTAGAACCACTCTGAGTATTTCCAAAAGTGAGAATTTCTGTTGTTCGAAAAGCAGATGGCTCGTGATTCCTGCTTACTGAAGGTTTTGAGGTGCTTGACAGTTTGGGGCCTCCTTTGTTGCATGTCTTTCCCTTTTCACAGCGCTGGAGAACGTTTGAATAGAGAGCATTTCCACACAGACGGGCAGGCCAGTTTAGCATTCAGTCCAATGTGGCTCGGTATTGAATTCATAAAATAAGCAAAGTCTTCTCTCAAACCGAGCGGCCATCTGGATGGTAGCAACTGTTGCTCCAGAACCTGTAGGCAACATGCGGCTTTCGATGCATCAGCACAGATTACCAAGAAAATGTGCATAAATTTAAACAAGTGACCATCACACACCTTGACCTTTTACAATAAACCAGATGGTCGGTTGTCTTTTTGTCTGAAGTTTGAAGTGTGATTTCTTAAAAAAAAAAAAAATCCTCAGTTTTCATGAAGGTTTATTCTTTTCTAGTTCCCCTCAGTCAATATTGGATGAGCTCCGGACGAATCATTCTAGTGTGTGCTGTTTGCAGACCGATTAAATACCAGATTAAAACTCAGTTGAGCTTTACCCTCCGTTCGTTTTTGTTTCGAGTTCCCATTTGGACTTTGGAAACACAACGAGGACAAATGTTAGAATGTAAACTTGGAGCACAAGACTTACGAATAACAAACATATTTAACGGAAGCATGTTCGGTATAAGTTGAACTTGGGAAAAGGATTTTATATTCTTTTAAGATGTAAGAGAATTATCTAAATGCTGTTTATTTTTGCTACATTTTGAATTTGCGCAGATTTTGAAGCATTCTTGTGATTTACCTTGTTCTTCATCTTTCGGGTTCACAGACAAATATAGCTGGGTATGATCAGCAAAACAGTGGAAATTATTACTGGGTCTCCTGACAGCATTGCCTGAGGGAAGCAGACTAAAGTGTTGGTGCTTCTACGGAAACCTTCAAAACTCGGTTTTGCATTTAGCAAGAATCTCTTTAACATGAAAAAAAGCCCCATTCTATCAGCATATCACCACAATGGTCATAATAGCTGTGACTAATGAATACAATTTTGCAGCTGATTTTGTGGTTGTTTACATAAAGGCTCATCAGTGTTGGCGTGGTTTAGTTGATGGAGCTATACTGACCATGTTTCTCACTTATTTTTAATTGCCACACTCATTCAGCTTCGTGGTGCGATCACGAGTTTATGAAAGGTTTCTAAATTAAATGGATCACTGATGGATGAACTTCAGATTTGCACATCTTCTTGGCACATTAGTTTGTTTTTTAGTCGCTTCCTCCATTTAGTACACTGACATTATTTCATGCTGATTTAAATAAAATATAGCAATCTGTATGCTTTTGATGGGTAAATGTAAAATGCATTTAAGGTGTGCTGGTCATTTGAATTGCCTTATTTTTTAAAGGATTAGTTAGGTTTTTATATTAATTTTACAGTAAAATGAAATATTGTTTCGGAGCTGTAATTGTTGTTTTGCTGTTTTCTATATGTAAACCTGAACTTGTTACCTGATTCAGCCTGCTGCAGTTCCTGTATCTCTAATTAATATTCCAGTCTCTTCAAAACAAAGTTATTACCATGGTATCAAACGCTTTGTTTACATCTTGTAGATTCCCAGTTATCCACACCATGGCAATCCTATGTGCTTGATTAAAGTCAGTCGCCCCTCTGTTTTTTTTTTTTTTTTTTTTTCCCAAAAGAATCTCCGCTTTCCTTCGCTTTTTATTAGAGGTTCTGAAAGGACTTAATGACGTAGAACAAATTCAAGAAATGCGTCATTTATTTGAATTTTAAACCAAACCAAAACTTGTTCACACGAAGAAGGAAACATACTCGCACAAGCCATGCTGCATCCAGATCTGTGCAAAACAAAGCTTTCTAGTGGTAAACATAACCAGTCAACAAGACGACAATGCAGCCTGGTGGTTTGACAACTATTTTCACACTGAAAGAAAGTTAATTGGTCAGCAGAATACCAAAGTTATTTGCAACCAGAATGAGTATTTGCTTTGTGTCAAGTCGAATCAGTGGAGAAGCTGGTGTAGTTTGTGACTCATGCCAGTAGAGATTTTATAAAACAGGACTATTTGAGGGTATTTTGTAACTTACTTGATGATGAGTTCAACGTGTGAAATCCTTTTTCTGCTTATGATACTAATTGTGGAAAAAAAGAAGTTGGCTGGGTGGGGTGCTTATTGGGCGGGGGGGAAGCAAGCAACATAAATTCACTTTCCAACCAAGATCAGCGACAACTATCAAGGTTGCTGTTTTGTTTGACCCTTCTCTTGAAGCTTGAAGCAAGTTTTAATTATGAGTATGAAAACAAACAGACTGGCCCCAAAAGATGCTCTATTTAGGCTGGGAATGTGTTTTAAAGATTCTCCAATCAGCCATGCTTCATACCACAGCTAAATGCTTTCGCTCTTTTGAACATTGTGTATCAGGACTATGTAGACAAAATGTTTTCATAGTTGTAAGAAGTATTCTATGAAAACATCACTACCTTCCCTGCTTTCCCTGCTTCAAAAATTAAACTTAACAGTGTTGATGTTCACTCTCTGATAGTTTGCTCTTGTCTTTCAGATCTGCTTGCAAGGTGATCTCCGGCTCTGCGGGCGTTCTTCAGTCACCATGAACGATTAGGAACTCAGCTCTCCAAGGGATATAATGGCTTGTTTTGTAATATCCCTACACCACCACCTGACATGTGACTCCAGCTGCCTGTAAAGGGCCCGTCAGCTGTTTATGGGAACCATCAGTGTATTTGCACTCTTGAGGATTTAAGTTATTTTTATTTATTTTTTTTCCTCTCTTTAAAAAAGGGACAACACTTTTCTGTTTTAGCCCCACTGTCGGGTCAAAGCAGCAGCGCTTTGCAAAAGACTGAGTTGGCAGCAGAAAGCAAGGCAATGGCAAACAACTCGTACAGTGGGGTGAAGAACTCCCTGATGGAGGCCAACCATGATAGGGAATTTGGCTGCACACTCAAAGAACTGCGCTCCTTGATGGAGCTCAGAGGCGCTGAGGCGATAACCAAAATCAGTGAAACTTATGGAGATACTCAAGGACTCTGCAACCGTTTAAAAACATCAGCTATAGATGGTACAGTATTGCTTTTTCTCCTGTTTTGTAAAAAAAAAAAAAAAACATTTCCAGTAGTGACAGCTATTTAGGTGGTGATGACGTGCAAAAGTATTTTCAAGGCGACTTGTTGCTATATGATACATACCTTGTCTTCACTTCCTTGGAAACGCTCACATGCCAGACAGGTGGCCGGGTGGGCCGGCTCTGACCCGAGGCCTATCCCGGTCTATTTCAAGGCCGCTGGTTGTGTCCCTCACACCCTCCTTCCACCCCTCAGTCTGTATGTGCATGCGTCTGTGTGTAGGTTTCAGACAGACCAGCTGTTTCCCTGGGCACAGCACCAGTCTTCAGGCAGGTCACACTCCCACGTGCGGCGAACCAAACAATGAAGCTTTCTGGGTGTTATCATTTTTGCTCAAGTTATTTTACAGCACCATAAAACAGTTTATGCCATTTCTAAAAATATTCAGCTTGCAGAATATCCAACTGGAGTGTGCTTGTCACTGCCGCCCGCCCTCCCTCTCTTCCTACCTCTGTATGAATTTGTCTCTCCGTAGACGGTCGGCCTAATCGTCAGAATGACCTTGACTGAACTCTTATGGGAGGGGATTTTCAGTTTGATCCCAGATTAAAACGGCACCACATATTCACTGTAACGGCAACAGTCGGCTGCATGCTGTGCCTCAGAGCAAGGAAAAATCTTCCTGGCCTCCTTCAATCGGACAATAATGTGATAAACGCCGCGCTTTACTGCAGCGGAAAACATTTCTCATCGCAGCTACAGTCATTAGCTTACTTTGTGAATCGTGACCTTTCATTTATTGATGGTGGAAGTGGTGCGCCCTGTTTACGTTTCAGCCTTTTTATCAGCCTAGAAGTCTCTGAGCTGTGTGAAGTATGAGGGGGGAAAAAAGAAACGGCAGAGAAGGAATTTAGTGGTTGTGAATGTGAGTTGTCTAAACACGCATGTAGCTGTGTCGTGTTGCTGAACGTTTGGTGCCGTCATATTACTAGAAGTGACATTGCTTGTTTTGTAAATCTATTTGTCCTCATCTGCTCACCCCTCTCTGTACTGGTATGTCGAAATGAATTCGAATATCTCAAATCTTAATTCTTTTCACTAACTGCATAAAACAAATAACTCACTTATTGTTATTCAAGGGTTTATTTTTGTAAATTTTGACTCTTGCTGTGAATAAAAAACAAAAAAGAAGTAGTTTCTCAGAAAACCAATAAAATGAATTTCAATACAGTATACGCACTCAGTACTTAAAATGTGCTCCTTTTTTTTTAATGAATTTACATCAGTGTGACATGACACGGAGGCAATCAGCCTGTTGCTCTGCTGAGATATAATGAAAACCCAGGTTGCTTTGATAGAAGCCGTCCTCTTGTCTGTGCTGTTGGATCTGTTGTGTCCCTCTTGAGAATACTTCACAGGTTATCTATGGGGTTTAGGTCAGGGGAGGGCCAGTCAGCACAGTGACCCCGTGGCCATTAAAGCAGGAACTGGTACCTTTGGCATTGTGAGGAGGTGGTGTGTCCTGAAAATAAAATCATCTCCATTAAGCTTGTCAACAGGGGTGAAGCATGACATGCTGATGTGCTGACTTTTGGGCCACAAGCAACCTGGTTTCAGTGCCTCTCAACATTCTTGGATCTTCATTTTAGATGAAATGCAGAACTTTGGGCCACAGTGCTACAGTTTACTCCCTTTTCGCCTCACCAGAGGCTTTGATGTTGCTTCTGGTTCAGAAGTTGCAACAGTTGTAGCCCATGTCTATGTTCCGGCTCTTGAAGCTCCGACTCCAGTCACAGTCTGCGCCTGGCGATCCTCTTGCTAAATTGTTGAATGGATTTTGCATCACAATATGCGTTGCTAGTCCACCTGTTTCTCCCACAGTTTCCTTTCTCTTAACTTTCTGTGTATGTTCTTGGATACAAAACCCTGTGAACAGAGCAGCTTCTTTATCGATTGCCTTTTGTGGCTCACCGTCTTTGAGGGCATTGGCATAACGGTCCAACAGTAGCCACCACCCTCAACGCTCGCCCACTCTTTACAGGGCACATTTTCCTTTCATGTGCAAGTCGATTCACCAAGACGATGGGTCCTGTGTGCTTTCAGCTCTCATATCTGCCATTGCAGAAGTAAAAGGGTGTGGCTTTCAACAGTCAACGTAACCTACGGGGGTTTCCCAGAGGGGAGTTCCCTCAGGCCGAGCTCTGTCACAGTTCTCTTGCACGTTGAATGCATTCGCTGCTTTAGATCTGAGCAGAGCAGAGCACCATCCATGTCAAATTATCTGCATCAGATCATATTATCTGTTTTGTGGGCTCTCAGCTTCTGCTTCTGTCTGTACTTTGCACCAAATCAGTCTTTCTGTAATTCCTCGTTACCCCTCACAGTTCAGAGGTAACGGGTTTAGTACAACCTCCCACAGTTAATCAAGGGTGTAATGTTGGTGGCTCAGTTTCAACCCTCAAGTCGGTGTTGAAATCTTTTAGTTGATCTTGAAGTGTAAAAAAACCTGCCAACTTTGTATTGAAAGGTTGGCAAGATAACTGCCAAGTCGGCAGTCTTCCCCACTATGTGTAGACCTTAATATCACTGTTATGTATTATTGGCATTTTCTGAGAAATTATGTTTTGGGTTTTCATTAGGTGTATGACATAATCATCTAAATAAACCACGTTAAATGCTTCAAACGTGCGTAATTCACTTTTGGAATATAGCTGTTAATTAATTGAACATTAATCAAATTTTGCCAATTTTTTAGGATTATCTGTTTCAATATTCACTGCATCCCCAGTTTTTTTCTAAATCCTCAGGTTTGTGAAGGATTATTTCGAGAAATTTGACTAGCAACTGTTGAATTGATTTCTTTTAAGATAATTCAAGTCCCCAGCTACTTCCTAATTCCAAACCTGACCAATTGTTTTGTTGCAGTTTGACTCAGTTTCAGTCCATTCTGTCATTATCGGCATGGGAAATTAAGGCATCATGTAAGATTATAAAGGCTTGACAATTGAAAAGGGATTTATAATTAGTTGGTCAGTCATTTCTCAAAGCTCTTAAGCCAATCCTTTGCTAATCCTCAACATTTCCAAGCTCTCGCTCTCTTTTTTTTCTTTCAGTGTATGATTGAGCTGCTGTGGCTGTTAATCAGTGAACTGAAATTCAAACTTTTGACTTTTTAAAGTTCAAGGCTTTATGTGGAACTAAATGTAATTCTTTCCCTCCAAAAAAAAAAGCTTGGAGTCGCATATTCACCTAGAGTAAATTTAACTTTAATTGCCCTTAATTTG
Organism: Poecilia latipinna; assembly: GCF_001443285.1. NCBI lineage: Eukaryota > Metazoa > Chordata > Actinopteri > Cyprinodontiformes > Poeciliidae > Poecilia > Poecilia latipinna. Next base: position 50,327 of record NW_015114078.1, on the reverse strand, counting down.
GTAATTAACTTAGTGGTGCTCTATCTAAGGAAATCATTCTCACTAGACATGGGCTGGGATGAGATTTTAAGTGTATGAATAACTTGAGCAAAACTACATTGATGTCGTAGTATTTCCAGGTGGTGGGGGGGCAATGCTGTGTTGAGCCTCAGCATTGTCAAGCCGATGTGCCGAAATCATCACAGTCAGGTGACAAAAATCTTGTCATTTTGTTCTCTGCCTCATGTCGTCCACCTATTCTTGTCACAACCTCCCCGGCCAACATTTTGCTCGCCCCAGGGCATGTCAAGCCATTGTACGATTGGTCAAAATTTCACGGCTGTCTTTATGCAGAAAACGGCTCCAACTACTCGCCATCCAGAAAGCAGTTTTCCAGCCAGAGAGCAGAATGGATAGTTTTGAGTAGTAGTTATCCCAGGCTGTGAGATAGCAGGTACTGTTGGACCAAAACACAAACACCTGTCCGGTTTTGGTTTGATGAAGCAGGCAAACGTCTTGCTGATGCCTTCTGTTCTTTTTTCTTTTCCAGTAACATGCAAAATAAATGAGACGTTAAAGCTCGTCAGCCATTATATCCTCCTCCGATGAATTTGTAGACATTCCTCTCTTTTTACTGCACTGTAGTAAACTATAATCAAGACAAAACACTTTGTCGTATCCTGCAGTGGGAGGGCTTTCACTGGAGCTTGGTTCGTCTTGTCTGCTTAAAACGAACATCCTGCAACCACCTGACCACATGACTGTTCGACGACGCGACAGAAAATCCTTTTCAATACTTGTCACTTATTGAGATGTCAACTCTTAAATCTGCCCCGGTTGACAGGAGCATCACAGTGTCTTGTGAAAAGGTTGAGCCTGTCAATGCATGTAGTCCTGCTACGTAACAAGACCCAACTTTACTAGTTCACTTCCTCTTACTTGTAAAAGTTGTTGTTGTACAAGTCAGTTGTCAGCTTGGCCTCTACAAACCCATTATTACACGAGTGGGTATTAAGAATTTAAAGCGGAACTTGCATGTTTGATAGTCAAAATCAGTTTTCATGTAGAGTTCAACATGTGGAACTCAAAAGTTTTCTGTGGCAATTTGTGGAAGTTGTCAGTCTGGGAAAGTTCTTCTGTGTAACCCGAGTTGCCAAAAAAAAAAAAAAAAGCACATTCCGTATTTGACATGTCCATCAAATATACTTATAGTTAAACTTTTAGTAGCAATTGCTTTTACTTCCTTATTTTTCCCCTTCACATTAATTATTTTGACTTTTCATGGTTAAATCGGTCAATCTGCATCTGTGAGGGACAGCATGTGATAAAAGCAGGTTCCTTGTATCTGAAATTTCATATGCACCTCCCTCCCCACCAATTCAGTTATAAGGGCTGCTAAATGGTAGTTTCCTCAGCTATAGTTCAGGTTCATGGAGCTTGTCATCAAGTCTGATTTCAAAATGCTATGAGTATGACTTGACAGTGATTATCCATAACCTATATCTGGTTGTGTGAAATTAAATAGTGATTGGGAAATGTTTGCATGATTGTCATGCCAAATTAATGCATTTGATTGCGTAGAAAAGTAAACTTTTTAGAAGAAGGAGGTCACAAGTTTGGAATAAAACAAAGTCAGAAAAGGAGGACATCGGCAACTATCTTGGTGAAGCAATGCTGCGGTACTTACATTTGAGAAGTATTACCCATTTTATTTACATGGTTTTGGGATGACATTATAGTGGAAATCAATTTAGACACAATGTTCCAGTTGTCCCAAGTATTGAAGTCTCAGCAAATTCACCCCGTGTTGAGAACATGCTGTGCTCAGGTCTCCAGAAATGCAAACTAAATGTTACAGATCAGTACAGACCTCACTTATCTCTTTAAAAGATAAAGTTTATGAGTGTGCAACTAAAAATATTTGGCCTGTATGGAAGAATGTGTCTTTTGTCTAGTAGTCCTACCATTTTGTCTCTAAACGGTAAAATCTCAGCAGTTTGAAGTTTTTCCATGTCTGAAAAATCAGTACCAACACCTGGTAGTTTATAACAGATCTTTGAACTGTCCTCCTATGAAGTGCTACAGACAGTAAAGCTAAAGATTCCATCCATTTTATGAATTGTGAATAGAGTACACAACAGAGAAGATGAAGCATTAAATTTTATCTCCATTGATCAGATCCTTTCCCGTATCTAGTGAATGTTGGGTCTTCGTGTTTGTCCTTCTTCATTGTTAAGAGGGCATTTTTTCGTGTTTTGCTTCATATTCTAGTTTGCGCTGCTTCTCTTTTTTTTTTTTATCTCTAGTTTTCTATGAAAGCTGCTGTTAAAGTTAGAGTTTTTAAATGCATTGACAAAGTGCTGTTCTAATAAGATTTGGGTCTAGCCATTTCCAGAAATTGTCAGACCGTTTAAGTCTCTAAGTAAATAAACTGTTTTTTGCACATTGGAGCATCCTTGTAGGGGGTAGATTTTTATTTATTTTTCAAACATGTGAAAGACTAACTGAATTCACATTACTTAATACCAGACATGGCTAATGGAAACTCATACAGACAAGCAGCAGTAATACTCATAACATACATAAACATAATGTAGGAAGGTGACTTTTCATTCCACGATTCCTACTCCTCAAAATAATACTGTTGTCCTTGTATACCTTACTAACATGTTGGGCTAGAAGATATGGCTCAAAAACGTATCGCTTCTAAACTATCCTGACGTATATTATTGATTTATTGTTCAGCTCTACTAACATGTAACTGCATAAACCTAAGACAAATAGTGTCAGTTTAGAGTTTGGGCTTAGACTGTATTAGACCCAGAAAAAGAGCTAAATAACAGCTTTACATCCTGTAACTGACTATGAATTGACTGCCTTTTGTGCTATTTTGATAATGCTGTGTCTTTGCATACAGCGGCCCCTTTGCAAAACTATGCATATGATCATAACTGTCCACTCCAAAGAGCCCTCGAGTATGATGGTGTACATATTTTGTGTGTGTGTCCATTATTGGTGAATTGTCCCAAGGGGACCCTTGTTACACTAAGTATAGAAAATTGATGGATAGATAAATTAGTCTCTGTTTACATGGAATTTTTCAGGCGAATAATTTCTCACTCTTGACTAAAATCACCTTCCTCTGTTGGGTTGGATGAGAGACTGTGTGATTTAAGTGGGTAATGATGTTTAACGTGACGACTAAAATGAGGGTCCATGGCCAGACAGGGTTTTTTTTTTTTCTTTTTTTTTTTTTTTTAGTTTTGTGTATCCAATGGAGCGATAACACCTTGCCCGTCCTGTCACTTGTATTTATTGCTCTAATACAAAAGGAAAACGGGGTGTAAAATTAAACTGGGTATTAGCTGTCAGCATGTTTTCATTAGAGGCAAACAGAATTAAAGATGATGGTGAGAGACAGCCAGGGAGCAGCAACATGCAGCTAAGCTGGATAAAACTCAGCTGCTTTGTTCTTTTTTTTTTTTTTTTTCCCCTTGCTGGTGAGTCATCACTCCCTAACCTCTTTTAGAAAAGTGTTAATAATTGCGTATAATTTCAAATGAAACATGCAACCAATAATGCAGAATTCATTTTAGTTTTAGAGACATGATTGAAGGTAGCAGATTAATAAGCAGAATTAAAAGGAAAAAAAAGAGGCAGCAGCATGCTAATGCCCCTTTAGGTCTGAAAGTGAAAAGCAACCTTACGTTGGCTCACACATCTCCGGTGTAGATCCGAACACATCTGCAAATCTCATCCAGGTCCCTGCTTGCTGCTGGGTGACTGAAAAGAGATTGTGAAAGCATCTCGTCACTCTGCAGACTCGGATGTGGGATATATTTCCTAAACTGTCCGGTTGAAGCCCTGGCAGTACATTTGCTGATATGAAGCTGAGGTTCATAAGGACCCTGGGATGCCACAGAAGTTCTGTGACGCTGGACATATTCAATAACTGGATGTGTACATTGGGTTATTGCAGGTGACTTCTTCCTGGTATACTTCAGGCTGTGTAGGAAGTGAAGTGGAAACCTTTGCAGCAACTCTGAAAAATGAGAAGCTTGTGAGTGATTAAAATGCATGACCTTTCTGGTTTGCCGTGGTTTCCTCATACCGGGCTTGTTTATAACCTGTTGCCAGGTTATAGATGAGCCAATTTCATGAAAGAGCGCTACATAATCTCATTTTAAGATAAAAGTAGCCATCATTTGTTGACTACTGAGGAAAATATGTACTTAAGTTGGTTACTTTTAGAAATACTCATGATTAGAATTGGCTTTTTAAAAAGTAAACATGTTTAACATGGTTTCTTTTTGTGCATTTATCCCTGTAAGCAAGTGTCTAAGCACTGCAGCATTGTCCTGTTGAAAAACCCAATCATTACCACACAGACGAGGGCCCTCAGTCATGAGGGATGCCCACTGCAACATCTCCACATAGCCAGCTGCTGTTTGACGCCCCTGCACAACCTGAAGCTCCATTGTTCCATTGAAGGAAAACGCATCCCAAATCATGATGGCGCCCCCTCCACTGTGCATTGTAGAAAACATCTCAGGTGGGATCTCATTGTCATGCCAGTTACATTGGAAGCCATCAGGACCATCAAGGTTAAATTTTTTCTCATCAGAGAAGACAACTTTCTTCCACCTTTCAATGTCCCATGTTTGGTGCACCCTCGCAAAATCCAAATGGGCAATTTTGTGGCGTTGAAGAAGACGTGGCCTTTGAAGACGTTTTTTGTTTCTGAAGCCCTTTTCTCGCAGATGCCGTCTGATGGTTATTGGGCTGCAGTCAGCACCAGTAATGGCCTTAATTTGGGTAGAGGATCGTCCCGTGTCTTGACGGACAGCCAATCGGATCCTGCGGCTCAGAGCTGGTGAAATTTTTTTGGGTCTACCACTTGACTTTTTTGTTCCATAACCCTCAGGATCATTTAAAAAATGCAAAATGACTGTCTTACTGCGTCCAACCTCAGCAGCGATGGCACGTTGTGAGAGGCCTTGCTTATGCAGCTCAACAATCCTACCACGTTCAAAGTCAGTGAGCTTTTTTGCTTTTGCCATCAGGAGGTCTTGACAGTGTAAAGACTTGACAGAAAATGACATGGAATCCAGATTTTTGCACAGCTTTTGGCTTTTAAAGACTACAGTCTTAAACTTTTGATCAGCTGAAAAAATCAATCAGCTGAAAAAATGCAGTTTTCAGAAAATTCCCTGCTCAAAAGTTCTTGTCTCTTGCACTGATTTTTTTCTTTAACATTGTGAAGCTCTACTTAGAACCTCATTAAGATCCAATAGTGCAAAATGCAAATTCTTGCAATTTTTTGACTGGTCTTAAGATTTTGATCAGGAGTGTATCAGATGTTCACTTGCAAGTAAATGTATCATAAATCACAGCACTTGTGTTTGAAAAACTGAAGATGGAAAATTATGTGTTACTTCCTCATCTAGTGAAAGCTGCCAACAACATTCCTACATGAACACACTGATAATATCACTGCACCAGTAGGTATTTTTTTTTCATATATATAGGCTATATATATAAAGTTTGTTGGTCCGATATATATTCCAGCA
>NW_015114078.1:20087-41058 GCF_001443285.1 Poecilia latipinna | reverse complement strand
AAAGCTTTTTAACTCGTGTACCATTTTAAATGTACTATTAGTAACTTCTCTAATTAATTAGTCCTGGTTTTTTCTCAGGACTCGCTGGCAAAGTTAGAGGAAGGAGGAAAAAAGCTGGTACTAGAGCTAAATGCCTTAATGTCCTGAGAAATCTTTCCTTGGAAAGAGGATTTAAAAGAGGACCATCAACATTTTTTTTTCTCAAGCAGTATATATATATATATATATATATCCGCTATTTGCTAGCTTTGGAGTTGAGTGGCCTTTTTGTCTGACAATATAATGTATTTATTCCGCCTGCAGTTACCACAGCACACTACCAGCAGTTTCAAAAATTCAGAATAGTTATACATTAATTCCGAGAAGTGTAACAAGATTTCACGGCACAAGGTTAATAACCTTGATACTCTCCTAAATTGTCTCACAAAGTGCTATAAAGCTACTCTCAGTAAGTGGTTTGTCCAGTCGCTTAAGGTGTGTGCTTTGAGCTTGATGCTATTATTTTAAAGTAAGGCAGGAAGTAGTTTCCCCTGTTTGTTTCTAAGCCAGTCAATAGAGACGCTGACTTGCATCTGTTCTCGTCTTGGTCACATCTGTCTGTGAATCTTGACTGTCTACTATACAAGTATGCAGCCGGTCTTGACAGAGCTTGGTGTAGCTACATTTTATTTTATTTTATTTTTTTTGCATATGTGCATAAAACAACAGAAAGCAGCCGAGTCTTTAAAGTTGTAATCTGCTGCATCTTTATACAGGATTCCTCTTGGGTTACATAAGAATCCTGAGCTGCTTTTCCAGTTCTGGCATTCAATAATGTATTTTTGACAAGAACCTCAACCTCGGCCCACCCCCATCTGCCTGTCAGTTGCAGTTTCAGTCACTACTTATGATCCTGATTTTACCCCACCTCCTCTGCTCCACACACACACACACATACTAGACCTCCATCTAGTCTGTACAGTCAGTCGCCCACACACAGCCAGCTTGAATAGGACTACAAAACTGTCATGCATCATCAAAAGTGTGGAGTCTCTTCCGACTATATAATTGTGCTTCGAATATGGAGGCATTTTGAATGGGTTTCCGCAGAACATTCCCCGCGCACATGGCTCAGTGGTTCTTCAGCCGAGCAGACAGTGTGTCAGGGGGACCGCAGTCCTCACGGGCACCAGAGTCTAAATCTGATTCAGCTTTGAGTCGGTTGCTCATTTCATTAGAAAGTCAGTTTGTGGGGTTAGACCTGACCTCAGCTCTCACATTGTCTGGAATGCCTGAACGAGGTGAAAGCGTATGACGTATCCACTGAATGTGTGTCACTGTCGGAGGGCATTGTCTCCTCCAAAATGCACATGACTCTTTAGGAGCTCGCTCGCTGCCAACTGGCTGCAGTAAAATTCACCTGACTTCAGATCATTTATGCTTGCATTTTATTTTACTTGTGAAATCCAAGAAAAATAAACATTTATCTGAGATAATTTTTTTTTTTTTTCTTCTTTTTTTTTTTTTTTTGTCTCTCTTGCAGGTCTTAGCGGACAGCCAGCGGACATTGAGAAGCGAATAGAAGTGTTTGGACAAAACTTAATCCCACCCAAAAAACCCAAAACTTTCTTACAATTAGTGTGGGAGGCACTACAGGATGTTACATTAATTATTCTTGAAGTGGCAGCCATAATTTCACTAGGCCTTTCTTTTTATAGACCACCAGATACCGAAAGACAACGTAAGTAAAATGTCATTGATTTTCCTTATATTATAAAGAAACCTTTTTTAATATCATGTTTGTAACTGTATTTACCCTTTTTTTTTTTTTTTTTTTTTTCAAATTATGAAACTAGTTATTCTCAGTGCATTTCAATATTTAATTTTGGATGTGGATTAGTAAAAAAAAAAAAGTATTTAGCCCTTCAGAATTCTTGTTTTTGCATATCAACTGGTGAAATTTTGTCACACATAATTTGTACAAAATGCAGCCTTTGAATGCTTTATTTAAAAAAAGCTGCTTAAACCGACCTGACCAGATATCAACGTAATTATCCCCTTAACTGAATAAATGTTTGTCTCTCCTATGAGGACCATTTGATAGAACTAGCAAATAACTTATTACATCACTCTGCTGGAATTTGACTGATTTCTTTAGTTTGTTTTGTTTTTTTCTTTTTACACAAATGACCCGTTTTAAGCCACAGCATGTCAGTTGAATTGAAATCCAGATTTGGTTTTTGCTGGTTTTGCCAAAAAAAAAAAAAAATGTATGTATTTTGAGCCTTTCAAAGGTGGACTTGCAGTTGTGTTTGAGAGCGTTGTGCCTCTCTACCAGAGAACAAAATTTATGGCTCCATCAATTCCGACTGAAGCAGAAAAGCAGGCCCGGACCACAACACAACCATCATCTTGTTTGATGTTCTGTTTCTGAAGTGCTGTTAGTTTTACACATGTGACGGGACAAAAGCCTCTCCAAAGCCCAGATTTTGTCTCATCAGTCCACACAATATTTTTGCAATTTTATTTTTTTTTTAAGCAAATACGAGTCTGTGGTTTTCACTTTGAGGCTCTCTCATAGATGTCATGTTTGCCCCGTCACTTACTGTTAATATGCAAGGTTGTCAAAATATAAAAAAATATAAATTAAAAAACAGAAGAAATCTGTAGGGGGGCAAACCTTTTGTTTTTCACAGCACTGTATTAGTAAGTGTAGGGAAGATTTGATCGCTGTGTCTCTCTGCAGATTGTGGGAAAGCTGCTGGTGGTGGACATGAAGAAGGTGATGCAGAGGCAGGCTGGATAGAGGGAGCTGCCATTCTTCTGTCAGTCATCTGTGTTGTGTTGGTAACAGCGTTCAACGACTGGAGTAAAGACAAGCAGTTCAGGGGCCTCCAAAGTCGCATTGAACAGGAGCAAAAGTTTTCTGTTGTCCGAGGAGGACAAGCTATCCAAATTTCTGTGGCTGAGATTGTTGTGGGCGATGTTGCACAAGTAAAATATGGTAAGAGGATACTGGTAGCAATTTCTCTCTCTTTTCTTCTTCTTTTTTTATTTAAAGTAAATATAAAAGAAGTTGAGATTTATTCTTGCTGTGTTCCAGGTGACCTTTTACCTGCTGATGGAGTCCTTATACAAGGCAACGATCTTAAAATTGATGAGAGCTCACTCACAGGGGAGTCGGACCAGGTGAAGAAAAGTCTAGATAAAGATCCCATGCTGTTATCAGGTAATTTCTAGTCTAAGTTTAGCATTACTGTCTTGTAAAGTATTCATGCCTCTTGGACAATATGGCTGAAAAACTTACTGTGATTTAAGCGTTTCATATCAGTTTCAATATCAATAATTAGATTATCTTTTGTTGTAGGTATTGATATCAATAATTGAATCAGTTTTTGTTTTAAATATCTGAAAAACTCCCAAACTTGGTGGTGTTACCTTAAACAGCTGCTGTGCAAGTTACTCAACTGATTGTTGCTAGGTAACCAAAGAGTGAGTAAGCTAGTTGAGAGGCTGAGCAACTAAAGTCTTTCCTCTGCCTGCATTCCCCAGATTGCTGTGCTTATCCAGATCAGAGTTCAGTGAAATTATTGAATATTTTATTAGCTGTGCTATCTGTTGATATTGATAACAGTTATCAATATCATTATTATGATATATATTATTGATTTATTGTCCAGCCCTAGCTTGAGCCTACTCACATTTTGTCTAATTAGTCACAACCTGCTTTGGTTAGGTTGGTTTCAACCTAACCAAAGCAGACTGATTATATATATATATATATATATATATATATATATATATATAAAACATTAATTTGTAAAACATTCTGCAGCATCTATGTTTTTTTTCCTTCCACTTTAATTATCCACAACCTTGAAAATTAACATAATGCACTTTGAAATGTTTGGGTGAAAAGCAAAACATAATGTGAAAAAGTGAACTAAATATGAAAACATTAGCAGTTTTTAAACGTTCTGTTGAGATGACGTGTTGATCTCAGAAAAAATAAACTTTATGAATCATCTGGTCTCTATGAAATCACACCACCGATATTACTTGCTTAGTATTGAATCAAAATATATTTTTAACATGCTTCTCTTGTTTTGCGTGCTCACGATGGTTTGCTGTGCAAAATAACACTAATCACAGTATTTGTTTATAGGGGATTAACTATATATATATTTTTATACACTTTTTACTATGACTGTACTAATATGGTAACAAAGGGCTACAATATTTGTTAGAGTAAACTTTCCTAAAGTATCATCTAAAATGAGAAATGGGCAAATGTATTAATTAAAATAGCTTCTCCATAGGCTATTACACAGTTGAGGCTGAGATTTGAGAAGAAAAATATCAGTATGAGAATTTTTATGGCATTCATTGTATGTTTCATTGTGAAGGCCTGTGTCACTTAAAGACTTGTTAAAATAGAGTGAATTAGTGTTTCTATCCTGTGTCTGAATGTAATTGGCTCTAAGCTGTTGGTTACTAAAGCCACAAATTTTGCTTCATTTTGTCTCAGTTGAAACCCCAGTTGACATCAACTGTATGAGCGCATATAAAGCTTTTCTCAAATGCATTTTGGGTTGCAACCTCTTTCACAAAAGTAGGAAAAGACAGAGAATTTATTTATGTTCTTCTGACCTACATCATATGATGTCTTCCTTTTTTGAATACATGAAGAAAAATCTCCAGAGGAATTTTTAGCTGCTACACGGTTGCAGCGTTTTAGTTCTTCGTTTCAGTCGGCACAAATGAAAATGGCTGTTTGATTGAAATGACTTTGATTAAAGGTTTGCTGGGTTTATGCATTAGCAGCATTTTCTTTCTGGATCATTATTTGTATTTATTAGCCCCATTTTAAAACCTGCATTTATTTTATTTTTATTTTTTTCATGTGCAGCTTAATGTGTCACATAAAAGCCCGGCTAAAGCAGTTTCTAAATAAGACTTCAGCTTAACATTTGTACCCAAATTAAAGGAAAACGCGAAGTCAAACGATGAGGCTATAAAAAGTGTATTTAAACAGGAATAAAATCAGCCAGAGGCACAACAAAAACTGTTGCTAATGGTCTACTGTTTTTACCTTTGATGCTTTTACTGATACTTTGTTTTCTGTTTAAAGGCACTCATGTAATGGAAGGCTCAGGGAAAATGTTGGTCACTGCTGTCGGTGTGAACTCACAAACTGGGATTATCTTCACTTTACTTGGGGCTGGCGAGGATGACGACGAAGATGATGAGGAGAAAAAGGAAAAGGAGGAGAAGAAAAAGCAGAAAAAAAGTTTGTGGCATTCTTGATTACGTCACCTTTTTGTTTTTAGTTTTTTAACCTAGTGTGTTTCAAATTGGGGGCTACCAGAGGGTGCTAGCCCTCTTCCCTCAGAGGGATAACTGGGAAGATGAGGGAGGCAAAGGGGAAGCAAAAATCCCAAAATAAATTAATCCCATAATTTCTATTTTATTTTACTTTTTTTCCATCACAATTTTTGTATTATGTTATTCAATATTGTTTTATTCATTAATTCTTTAAATACAAGTTAAAATAATTCATCTAAATGTTATTTATGATGATCATCAGACTGAAGGAATTTTCAAAATACCTCCTGGTTGATGAAGATAAACATTGTCTGATTTCTGTCACCAGACAATTTACTCTACTTAAAAACTTGCATTTTATTAATTGGACAAAAACGTATTTTAGTCAAATGTGAATCATCAATAATAGACAGTTACAGGATATCTAGATGGAGCTAGAGAAATGCATATCAGAAAGTCTGAGTTACAGCAGCCGTATTAACAGATCAACATTCAGTTTTTCACCACACAATATGACTTCTCAATAATATTAAACATGCACGGCTTTGTAAGCACTGCACTTTCACCTCTAATATGAATGGTGTTCAGGATATAATATAATGTTGGAAACCTGACTCAGAAGTGATATAAATGTTCTGATTGTTTTTGATTCGTTAATGATCTCTTTATCCCCTCCCGCCCCATTCCAACCTGTTCCCACCCCCCACCCGTCCCGCTTTCATCCCATTCCCCTTTACCCCCATTAGACAAGAAACAAGATGGATCAGTGGAAAATCGAAAGAAAGGTATGCTTCATACCCACAAATGCTGGTTGATTGCCTCATATTAACAAAGCCATGCCGTTAATTTGGCACCGACTGTTTTTATGCAGTCTTATTTAATTTTTTTTGCGGGATGCTGTGTCAGGGTGAAGTCGGTACGGGCTGTTCCGGGCTGTCCGGTGTAGCGTCTGGCCCCCCCCTCTCCCTTCCCTCGTCCTTCCCTGGCACATTGTGCTTTGAGCAGCAGGTGCTATTGAATCCAGTTATAGCGATTAGTGATGAAGAGATTAAAGCCTTGCAACAATTTTGGGGCCAGAACATCTGCTTTCCCACCCATGTCTCTCTCTTCAAGTTGTCCCTCATGATTTTTTTTTCTTTCCTTTTTTTAAGCTAAACTCTTCAGTAGGCAAACTGTAAGAACTCAACTAATGCAGTTGTAGATTTAAAGCAGTGATATCTGGGCTGTCTTCTGCTAATTCAGATAGCGACCCAGCCTATCTAGCCCTGCTGGGACTTTATGATCAGTCTGTGACCAGAACCCTGGCACTGCTCCGTGGTGCACAGATTCCCTCTCCCTGCCAGGAACCAACAGTAATCCTTTAGACTGAGATTACAGCCACCGTGTGAGTGCAGAGGAAGCCAGAGTGCACAGCAGCTGCACCACCGCTGTGCTTCTAATGCATACAGTCAAATCCAGTGCCAGGTTACTGTCTATGGTGGAATACATTAAAAAGAGCCTTTGGTGAATTACGTAGGAGCGCTATGTGCTTCTGAAAACAACTTGATCAGCTGTAAAAGACTTCTCAATTATTTAAGAAAAAAAAAAGTGTTTTAAGTTTAAGTATTTTGTCATTCTTCCATTTTGACTCTGCTGCATGTAGTAGTAACATATTTTTAAAAACAGCTTCTTCTTCCAAGGAATGCAGCCACAACACTAGTTGTTTACTTTTTGCCAGTATTACCTTTAGGAGAAAACATCCTGGCTTTCCGCAGCATACTTTTTTTTTTCTTTCTTTTTTTCTTTCTCTCCGAGCAATGTGCCACTTTGAATTTAATTGATAAATCCTTTGACTGTTTTCAAGACAAGTACTGAAGTAAATGTACTATTTTGATAATTGTATTTAATGTGTTTCTTAGAGTTTATAAGTGAAGCATGTTCATACATTCAGTAAATTACATTACTCATTTCATATTACCAATAATTAATGAGCGGGTCATTTTATGGGTTTGCTTTCTTCATTTCATGATTTAAAGACACAAAATTTGATATAGTGGATATCATGGCTTGCCTGTGCTCCTATTTCTTTACATTTACTGTAGTTTTTTTTTGGTCCAGCTTTTTAATGAAACAAATTACAAATTGGTTTAAAATACATCAATTATGATGCGTTTTGGGTATGACATTAATAAATATTCTAGCACTCAACATTTTGTTGCTTCCAGTTGCTGTTAGTTGTTGTGTTTTTCTTTGTGATTTCAAGGCAGCAAATCGGACAGACTTTTATTACAAAGTTCGGAGAAGACAAAAAAATATATATATTATTCCACATTAAACTTTGAATGTTTGATGTCGACAGAGTTTATCTATATGCATACCAAATTCTGCTGCTTGCACTGTGTTTATGACGGCACAGTTCGGTCCATTACAGGTCTGCTTTAATCTGTTTGCTTTGTACGCTTTGCTGCAGCAAAAGCACAGGATGGTGCTGCTATGGAAATGCAGCCTCTCAACAGCGATGAAGGAGCTGATGCAGAGGAGAAGAAAAAAGCCAGCGTGCCAAAGAAAGAAAAGTCTGTTCTCCAAGGAAAATTAACCAAACTAGCTGTACAAATAGGAAAGGGAGGTGAGTAAAAAAAAATAAAATAAAAAATCTTTTTGTCTCAGACAATGTTCAATTGTAGATCTGCATGTGATTGGGCTTTGATTTCTCCGCAGGGCTGCTTATGTCGGCAATTACAGTCATCATCCTGGTGGTGTTGTTTGTGGTGGACACGTTCTGGTTCCAGGGCCTGCCTTGGGTCAAGGACTGCACACCCATTTACATTCAGTTTTTTGTGAAATTCTTTATCATTGGTGTGACCGTTCTGGTGGTGGCTGTTCCAGAAGGCCTGCCGCTTGCCGTAACTATCTCCCTAGCGTACTCCGTCAAGGTAAATTCTGCCAAGTGACCTTTAGTCAGTGCTTGACCAGCTTACACACACACCTTATTAAAGCAAGCAGGCCAGACTGTCGAGACGCGGCTAGCTGATACCTTTAAGCCGTGCTGTGATCGCCTTTGTTTCCCGACAGAGATCGTAAGATTTTCCTCCTTCCTCTTACAGAAAATGATGGCAGACAACAACCTCGTGAGACATTTGGATGCTTGCGAGACGATGGGTAACGCTACAGCCATTTGCTCGGACAAAACTGGAACTCTCACCATGAACAGAATGACCGTGGTCCAGGCCTACATTGCTGAAAAGCACTTCAGGAAGATCCCTAAGCCGGAAGACATCCCCACCTCAATTCTAGACATGCTGGTCCTGGGCATAGCAGTTAATTCCGCCTACACTACTAATATCTTGGTAGGTGTGTTTAAAATAATAAAAGAAATAAAAAAGTACCCTATTTGTGAATTATAGTGTGAGTAACTAGATCTCGAAACATAACTTGTAGTTTCTTTCTTGTATTTCTTTTCCCTAGCCTCCAGAAAAAGAAGGGGGTCTGCCCCGTCAGGTGGGCAACAAAACTGAGTGTGCCTTGCTCGGTTTCTCTAACGACCTGAAGCGGGACTATCAGGCCATCCGCGCTGAAATCCCCGAAGAGAAATTGTACAAGGTCTACACCTTCAACTCGGTGCGGAAATCCATGAGCACTGTGCTAAAGATGGCAGACGGCAGCTTTCGGATGTTCAGCAAAGGAGCCTCGGAAATTCTCCTTAAAAAGTAAAACCTTTTTCTTTTCTGGTGTCGGCCATGTTGCCTGTAGGTCTTTCTGTTGATGTGAAAGTTGTTTCAATGCCACGGTTGGCCAGACTTTTCACTAAATTATGTGTAATAGCTTAAGCAGCCAAGAAGTTCAAGTGTATAACACCCAAACCCTTTACTTAAACTAAGCAGTGAGAAAAGGAGCCGGTAACAGCTCCGTAAGCCTCTTAATCAAGCAGGCTCCTTTTTAACCCACAGAAGGCTTTAGTGTTCCACCAAATGACTGCAGCACACTACTGAAATGTCGCCTTTTCTGTTTCCTCTAATCTTTATGCAATCTGGATCACTTCTGTTACATCTGAACTCCCAACATTCCCATCTTGTCGTACTTTACTTACATTTATGGTCTCATTCCCCGTTTTTATTCGATTTTTTCCAGGTGCTATAAAATCGTGACGGCGAATGGCGAGCCGAAGGTCTTCCGCCCGCGGGACAGGGACGACATGGTAAAGAAAGTCATCGAGCCGATGGCTTCGGAAGGTCTCAGGACCATCTGCCTGGCGTACAGAGACTTTCCCACCTCCGAGGGTCAGCCTGACTGGGACAATGAAACTGACATTCTCACCGGATTGACCTGCATCTGCGTGGTGGGCATTGAGGACCCTGTGAGACCAGAGGTAATGGCGCGTGCTGGCACTAGAGTACAATCTTAGAGATCCAAGCAAAATGTCATAATGGCCTAGTTAAAGTCCAGAGTCAAAGCCACCTGAGATTCTTTTGCACAGCAGAAAAAGGGCAGTTTAGGGCTGCAACTAAAGATTTCAGTTAATCATTAATCTATTGATTATTCTGACGATTTATCGGATATAAAAATTGGCACATTATGCAGAGTTTTTATAAAATCCATTTTATGCAATACTATAATTACATTAAAATGTGCAAATAAACAATTTATTTTTAAATAAGAAAATTGACATTTTATTGCCTAAAATGCATCAAACGGTACCTTAGAGCAAGCTTGATCATTTGTAGCAAAGCATTCATTAGCAGCTAAAAACATTTTCTAGCATCAACATGAAAAGATCAGCCATTTGTGCACAACATCAATACAGTGAAGGGCTAATCTACTGATTATTTTTTTGATAACTGGTTAATAAATGGATAGCAGTGGTGCTCAATAAGATTTTTTTTTTTACAGAATTTGAAGCTGAAACTAAGCCACTTGAGTTCTGGGTAGAACGTATTTATAGGCATGTTTTTATTTTTATCTCAAAAGCAAAATGTATATAATGTTTTGTAAAATTCTCATCTAGTGCAATTATGTTTAGAAAACATCATTTCCCTTCCACTTCAGTTGTACACAAAATAAAACCTGAAAGAGTTCAAGGGTGTGAAAACGTGTGTAAGGCTCTGAACATATCTGGCCCATCGCAGAGGCAAGTGTTGATGCTGCTGAAATGTTGGCATATTTCCCAATCCCTCGTCTGCAGCCTGAATAGTCTTGGAAAGGTGATGATGGGAGAGAGGATCTGCTTTGCAACTTGACCATGTGACAAAGACTTGGTTGGAATCAAACCGGCAGCTCGGTGGGGTTTCCTCTGCCGGCCGCTCAGGCTTTCTAAGAAAGGAAAATGAGGGTCAGCGATTTTTTAAAACGGTTTCCCCTGAGTGAGGCAAAGAGACTAATGTGGACTTTGTAATGCCTCTTTAAGTGCTTGGCTTTCTGTATATTTTTGCTCGTCAGGTCTTTGACTAAGATCATTTCCGATGATCTTGCATCATCGGAAATGATGCAAGATGTGTAGACCAAGATGGATTCAATGTCAGTTTTATCGTCGGGATTTTAAACCTCCTGACTGAACGGCTCCATTTTTTGTGTGCGTGTGTGCCTCCTTCAGGTCCCGGACGCGATCAAGAAATGCCAGCGCGCTGGCATCACGGTGAGAATGGTGACCGGGGACAACATCAACACGGCGCGCGCCATCGCCTCTAAGTGTGGGATCTTACATCCGGGAGATGATTTCCTCTGCCTGGATGGAAAAGAGTTCAACCGCAGAATACGCAACGAAAGAGGAGAGGTGGGGCCATGATAAACGAATCTGGCTTCAGAAATTCCACCAGTAGCTGCTGAGAAATTGTGTTGAAACTTTATTCTTCACCTTCTCAGATTGAACAAGAGCGTATTGACAAAATCTGGCCCAAACTCAGAGTTCTGGCTCGGTCGTCTCCCACGGATAAACACACCTTAGTTAAAGGTAGTGGCGGTTTAAATGTATAAGTGCATCTAAAACGGTTTGCTCATTTTTGGCTTGTTTGTTTTGAACGGTGTTCATTTCTTTCGTTTAGGGATAATTGACAGCACAATAGCAGAGCAGAGGCAGGTAGTTGCAGTGACTGGCGACGGTACGAATGACGGTCCTGCCTTGAAGAAAGCTGATGTTGGCTTTGCAATGGTGAGCATTTCTTTGTTTTAAACATTTTCATGTTATCCTTATAAACAAGCTGTAAACATATAAAAAAAAAAAAAATAAAACACACAAATCTTTCCCCTCTTGCTGTTTTCAGGGCATCGCCGGAACAGACGTGGCGAAGGAAGCGTCAGACATCATTCTGACCGACGACAACTTTTCCAGCATCGTTAAAGCCGTCATGTGGGGACGGAACGTCTACGACAGCATCTCCAAGTTCCTTCAGTTCCAGCTGACCGTCAACGTCGTGGCCGTCATCGTAGCGTTTACAGGAGCCTGCATCACACAGGTAAACCGTTTTGTTAATGAGACCAGCCTGGCCATTGTTTTTCTGCACTGTTCCACTCGATTCAGATCTCGCTTACAGCACAGTCTGGGCTTTTCTCCCATTCACTTTGATTCCAAATATTGACTTTGTCTAAGAGCCATCTCATTCGGCTTGGCACTTCCTTCCTTCGCAGTGGAAGTTGGAAAAAAACAACCATCTTCCTACTACTTCCTGTCATCTTCAAAAACCACTTCACCTAGCACAGAAACTTTTTAAGGAAAAACGTGTTTTTTTCAAAACCGCTTTTTCCGTTAAGAAAATTTATTTTTGCAATTTCAATTTTCACATTTCTGTGGTTAATGGAAATGCTGCGACTTTGGAAGTTTTGTGGGGCCTTATATACGCAGGTGTGTGTCTTTCCAAATCAGTGCCAATCAGCTGAATTCACCACAGACATATTCCATTTCACTGTAGAAACATCTGTAGGATGATTAGTGGAAATGGCTAAATTTTGAGCTTCAATACAGTATTAAGTAAATGCATTAAATACTTATGAGAATCTTTTTTTCTTTTTGTCTTTATTTTAAAAACATTTAAGCAATTTTTGTTTTTTTGCATGTTCTCATGATGGGGTATGTTTGTAGAACAGGAAAGAGATAAACATAATGCAATCTGGAATCAGGCTTTAGCATAAAATGTGGGGGAAAAATAAAAGTACAGTGAACACTTTCCAAACACACTGCATGTTATGAACTATAAGGATGACTTCCTGTTTCCGCTCTTCCTTCTCTGCTGCTAGGATTCTCCCCTGAAAGCAGTCCAGATGTTGTGGGTGAACCTGATTATGGACACATTCGCGTCGTTGGCTTTGGCCACCGAGCCGCCAACAGAAGCCTTGCTACTGAGGAAGCCGTACGGCCGCAACAAGCCTCTAATATCCCGCACCATGATGAAGAACATTCTGGGTCACGCCGTGTACCAGCTAACCACCATCTTTACGCTGCTTTTTGTCGGTAAGAAGCTCTTTTCCTTCTGCATTTGTAAGATTACTTTTGTTCCTTTTTAAAAAACCCTTTTTTTTCCGTCTTGCAGGAGAGAAGTTGTTTAACATCGACAGCGGCAGAAACGCCCCTCTCCACGCCCCGCCCTCCGAACACTACACTATAGTTTTCAACACCTTCGTCTTGATGCAGCTTTTCAACGAAATCAACGCCCGCAAAATCCATGGGGAGCGGAACGTGTTTGAGGGCGTTTTCAACAACCCCATCTTCTGCAGTATAGTCCTCGGCACATTTATCATTCAGGTGAAACCAGACGGTAGACTTCTGTGGTTTTGTTCCATACAAGAAACTCCACTTGTACATGCAAAATAATTCTGTTTTCATTCTGCTCTTCTAGATACTTATAGTGCAGATTGGAGGGAAACCGTTCAGCTGTGTGGCTCTGTCCTTGGACCAATGGCTGTGGTGCACATTCTTAGGCTTTGGTTCCTTGCTCTGGGGACAGGTAGGACAATAGCCGTCTTTCACCTTCATTCTAGCAACATATGTGCTGTTACACTGCCCCCTAGTGTTGAGCCTGCTGGATGTGAATGGTTTTTACAGTCTAATTAAATGTGTTACATGATAAAGATACATTGGGGAGCATTGAATGTGTTCATTGGTTCAGAAGATCTATCAGAACAATTAATTATCTTTGCAGTCATAGTGGAAAAATGATCAAAGGGCAAAAATGCTACTAAATTTCCAATTTTTCATGTTGCAACCACAAGCATAATTTATTTTCCTAATTTTTTTAACGATGTAAAAATTGACTAAACATGAAACTGCCCGTCTGAACAGCGAGTCTGCAAACAGCTGACGGTGCTTTTTCCATACTGCAGATATGTTTCGTGTGAATTATTTATCCCTCTACACGGACTGATGCCTTTCACCTGCATTATGCAGAAGCTTTCATTGGAAAAAAACTTTTTCCACTTCTACTTTTCATGTAATGTTTGACTTTGCTCCGTGTTATCAGCAGCATTTTTTTTTTTTTTACATTTTTTTTCCCCCGTTTTAGGTTTTACGGCATGTTTCACGTGTACGAAAGAACCGTCTTATCAAGAATAAAACCAACTCCCAAATGTTCTCCCCCCCCCCTTTCTTTTTTCCAGATCATCTCCTCAATACCCACAAGTCGCTTAAAATTTCTAAAAACAGCAGGTCACGGCACCCAGAAGGACGAAATCCCCGAATACGAGCTGGAGGAGTTGGACGACGTGGATGAGATCGACCACGCCGAGCGGGAGCTGCGCCGAGGCCAGATCCTCTGGTTTCGAGGCCTCAATCGGATCCAAACTCAGGTAGTCGTTGTTACATCTGCTTGCATGTTACACACCCCGCACACCTTGGGAATCATAAGCCATAAACCATTTAACTCTGTTGCTCTTCCAGCTTAAATCTGCATCGCGTTCCTTCTCTCTGCATTCTTAAAGAAAGTAAAGATCCCAACTTTATAATTCTTTTCTGCCTTTTGAGCTTCCGCGAATTTTGTTGCGCCTATTTCGGACTGAAACAGAGTCCATTCGCTGTAAGCTCGACTACTGTGGGAGGTCCTGATCAGTTTGGACGGAAATCACAGTGGAGCAGTGCGCATTGGAATGGATGGAAGGCTTCCGCAGAGAGAAAGAGTGAAATTCCGATCAGATTTTTGCATCACAGGCTTCCTCTGATCAGTGCCTTCAAACCTGATCACTTCCTTTTCTCACTATACCCAAGTCCAATTTCAAAGTGACATATATTCTCTGGTTTCTGCTGCCTTTTCTTTATTTTTTATTTTTTCTTTCTCTTCTCCCTCTCCTCTGGCTGTGTTGTTTTATTTCCCTCTGGGCTTTCTCCTGTCACGCTGTCTGATTCTTTGCAGATGGATGTTGTGAGTGCGTTCCAGAGTGGAACTTCCTTTCAGGGGGCTCTAAGGCGGCAGGCCTCCAACTCCAGCCAACAACAGCACGATGTAACCAATGTTTCTAGCCCTACACATGTAGCCTTTTCTACTACTACCACTGCTGCCACTGCTGCCAACTCCGCTTCTGCCACTGTGGGGTGTGAGTGCGTGTTCTCCTTTAGTGCATGAGACTTTTCTTCTTCTTTTTTGTTTTGTTTTTATTCTTCTAACATCTTTCTCTTCCTCTCTTTTTCTTACCTAATGTTCAACTTTTACACTCTCATACTTCCCCCCAATGTCCCAATGTTCCCCTATGTTTAATCCAAATGACACCAATCTACATCCTCCATACTGCTTTGATAACTCTGCCGTATATAAATGTCCTCTGTAACCAGGTCGCTTCAAGCGTCAAGGTGTTTTTATCTGTGTCATCCTGTTTTCTGTTCTGCTTCTGCTTGGGTCTGAGAAATGGAAACCTTTCACTGTTACCCGGTGGTGAACGGTGGCGGGGGAGGGGGAGGGTTTGTGTGTATCTTTTTTTATTATTATTATAAAGATTATATCCAGAATTCAGCAGGTTTGTCTGCGGCTGCCTCAGTCTGCTCTGTGCCTTCGTAGCAGTCATGGGTCTTTGTCGCAGCTCTCTAGTCCCTGGTTGGGTAAATGTTTTGAGTATATGCCCATGATCACGAGCTAAACAGAGAAACACCCATGACACGGAAACTTTGGAAATCTGATCAAGTTCCAGTGGATTTCTGATCAGTCAGTGGTTAAATAATGATCCCTTTCTTTCCGACTGGTGACGCTGTGGAAAAGATTGAAGTCAGATGAAAATTCAGTACCACCCTGCAGTCAAATGAAGCTATTAGGATAAAGTTTGTTGTTGTTGTTTGGGATGCATTTGTATTTGTCCCTCCCTTCTTTTTTTTTTTTTTTTTTTTGCCGACCTAAATCAAGCAGAATACATGGAGAGTTTGTTTTTGAAATTGTTTCGCTATTTTCCTAAGAGGGGAAAAAAAAAATATCTAAACCAAATTGGCTGAATCTGGAAATTGAATTTCCTTCTAAACCTAATAAGTGTTTGTACCACCCTTGGTAGCATTAACTGGCAATGAGTCTTTATTACCTCGAGAATTGCTTCAATTCGGCAACATTCCGTTTTTGAGCCTGAACAAACCCGATGAAGGTCAAGATTTTTATTTTCTTTAATTAGAAATGTAGAATTTGTCAAAAAAAAAAAATTGTAAGGGGGATGCACTTCTTCACAGCAATGTACTTGAATAGACTTTCAACCTCTTTTCATCTGCTTCTTTATGTTGAAACTGGATCTTTGTTGTTTGATGGCACCACTTCCAAAGGCCCTTGCAAGGCTTTTCCTCTCACTGACTCCTAGACTTTTTCTCTTTCAGATCTAACCAGGAAGACCTTCTCACCATCTGTGGAGTTTAAATATCTTGCACATGTCATAAAAGCATCCTCAGGGAATTCACGCACAGTTGAATGTAAAACAGTAACCCTCAACATTAACAGTTTTTCCCCCACCCCCACCATTGATTTAGGGGGAACTCCATCAGATCAACCACATTTTTATTCCCAAACTCTTCCTTACAGATATTCTCTTTGTCTTTATGTGAATACTTTTGTGATGGAATGTGTCCAGTTTGGCCAAAGTGATCTTTGAACGCCACTGACTTCCCACGTATTCTTCCTTAGATACTGTGAAATGTGTCATGGGCTATACTCAAAGGTTTACTGCCATTGAAATAAAGGTAGCGCCGCGCTCTGCATGGGTTCAAAGTCTCTGGTCTCGTTTGTGAGTTTTCTCCTCTTTGTGCTGTTCTCGACTTGTACACGAGCTTGTAGACATGCTTGGCTGCTGCAGCTTCTTTGTTTTCCCTCCACAAACATAAGCTACAACTGACCACCACTTGTTTTTCTCTCTTCTGTCTTTCTCTCTACTCTTCATCTATCTCTCTTTCTATCTCTCTGTCCTTTAGCTCTCTTCCTGTCTGACTCTTTGCTCTTTAATAAGCATGTCCAACAATGATGAACAGTCCTCTCCTTTCCTGGTCAAATGAAACAAACCTCCAAGCAAGAGATTTCTGAAAATAACACTATAGTAAATTTAGAAAACAAACCATCTTTAGATGGTGAATTTTTATATTCATGTCTTGCTCTAGAAAAATCTTTTACAGGGCTGTAGTTTCTCACGTATCACAACAAAGTTGAGGTTTTCTCACCACAAGACCAGGCTGCAGAGTTATTTGACCTACATCTAAAAACACACAGCTTGTTGTCTCTGTGCAAGAAGATGGATCACATTCTGACATGTTACTGCAGCGGCCATTGACCATCGATGACTTCTCTAAGAGAATTTGCCTGATTTGAGCAGATTAAGATTTCTTTTCAAAAGTCACAAACATTTTTTTTCTAATAGTAAACGTTAAACTGCCTTCCAGATGGAATCCTTATGGTAAAAATGAAACAGATTTTCTCAAATCTCAGCCTATCTCTGTTTAGTTGTTTTTTTTTTTTGTTTTTTTTTTAGAAGAAGAAATGCCAGTAATACAATTAGAGAATATCTCAGTTACTCTCTTTGCCTCCCAAAAAATATATTTACAGCATGTCTCAAAGCATAGAAATTTATCCTGTTATATTTGATATCTGAAGCTGCATTTTAGTCACTGCATTTAGATCGCCAGCAGAGGGCACCTTACATTGAGAAAATATGGCATTGCACAGCTCTACAGCTCAATAAGTGTTACCATTATTTTAATATAAAGACGACATCATTGAGAGGCTGACGCCTTTAGCATCTTACTTTGGATATTACCACCAATGGCAACACCAGCAGTGAACTGTAAGTATTCCTTGGAGAATATATCTTGCTTCAGAGATTTCTAGGAAGCAGCCAAACTTCCCAAATGCATCAGGTTTCACAACAGGTAGAATCAGTAGCTTTTACTTTCAGTAGCAACTTCCGCACAGAAGAAGGTTGTCGGCACAAGTTAGCACTTACATGTGGTCCGTTTACCGATTGGAGAAATGATTGGAGTTCTCATTTTTACGACTAACTCGGCAAGGTAAAATTTAGACACTACAAATCACCAGTTAATCTATTTTTTTTTTTAAAGTAATTGTGAAAAAATAAAGGTGTCTGCTGTAAACTGACCGTAAAGAAACACGAGTAAAACAGATGGACATAAAGTTTTCACTGAATCTTACCTTAATTTAAATGAACTAACATTCAGAAGTTCTTTCCCTAACATTGAGTGAGAACAACCAGTCTTTGAAATTTCACGTGCACGTTTTCTGAGATACTCCTCCTTCACAGATTTGGTTTCCAAAGCCTCTAAAACTCACCTTATTACCGAGACATTAAAACCTTCCGTTCGGAGTGTGTTTTAACCCGGAGCGTTGGTCCAGGTGTTGATTTGAGTCTGCGTCGGTACGCAGCGCGACTAAAGACGTGCCTCTTCTTGTCCCTTCCTCCAGATCCGAGTGGTGAAGGCATTCCGCAACTCCATCTCCCTCTATGAGGGGCTGGAGAAGCCCGAGTCGCGGACGTCGATCCACAACTTCATGACCCACCCCGAGTTCCGGATAGAGGACTCGGAGCCCCACATCCCCCTCATCGACGACACGGACGCGGAGGACGACGCCCCCACCAAGCGCAACTCTGCCAGTCTGCCCAATGCCTCCCCACCCCCGCCCTCACCCTTGCCCGACGACACCAACCCGCCCGCCGCCCCCACCCAAAACCAGAACAATAATGCCGTCGAAAGCGGCAACCACCTCTTCCCGGAGGGCCCCAAATCAGGAACCCCGTCAGCCCCAGGGAGCCCGCTACACAGCCTTGAGACCTCCCTTTGATCTGACCCAGCTCCACACGGCTGCACCCGTTTTCTCACCCTGCCACCAAAAAGCTCCGCTCAAACGGCCGAACACTGGCAGAGGAGAGAACAGAGGTCTGGACAGAGAGTGGAGTCTTGTGTGAGCTTGGCTTGGGCTGAACTGAAAGAACAGCAAACATTCGTCGGAATGTACGGCTTGGTGTGGATTCTTTGATTTCTCTCTCTCTCTCTCCCTCCCGCTCTCTCTTTTTTTTTTTTTTTGTCTTTAGTTTTTCTCTGTTGGTTCTTGTTAATACCCTGCTGCAGCACCAGGAACTCGGTCTTCGTTGCACCCTCCTTGGTAATTTTTTTTTTTATTCCCCCCTCCCCCTCCCCCCAAGCAAGCAGGGGGGGATAAATAAACTCAGATTGAAAGTGACCTGTTTTTATTACTCTAATATTATTGCTGTTATTTGAATTGAGAAGGTGCGGTCCTCCTCTGGCCGTGAGGATCAGGGCTTGTAAGATTCTGAAAGAACTGTTGACTTCTCTTTATCTGAAGGGTGTTGTATATTTATTTCTTTGGCCCTTCTCATTCAAAACCTATTTCTGCTTTATTGGCTGTTAATATTGAGTTATTTATGTTTTTGGAAAAAAAAAAAAACAGGTCTGTTTACAAAGTTTGTAGATAGTTATTTTTTTTTTTTCTGTTTGTAGGCAAAAGAGCTTCCTGATGTATAATTCAGAAAACCGGGACAGTAAAAACATTATTAAGAGGATTATTTCAGATACTGCTGTATTTTCAGGAAAAAAAGGGTGTTTCTATTGAAACTTAACTATTTTTGCCTGCAAGTTTTGTTATATATTTGTCGATATAGAACCTTCTAGCCAAACCGATGAACATAAAGGCTTGTATAGAAAAAGAGGTTCAAGGGGTTACGGGGTGTTTTCACAGGAGACTCAGCTGGGAAGACGATGACGGCCTCTCTCCACTGACATCACTATAAATATTCTTCCATTTCTTTGATAGTTTTCATGTGCACAAAACGTTCTGGATTCTCTTTTCCATTCATTTTGGTGTGTTTTGAGAATTTCCACGTGTTCATGACTTTTAAAAGGGATTTTATTTTTTTTTTTTTAGAAGCCGTCTGGGCCTATACTTAACAAGCATCTCACTCAGAATCCAGCTGGGAGTCGGGAGGAAAACACGAACTCAGACCTCCTGCGTCCGCTTTCAGCTTCTAGAGGTTTTCCTTTTAGATCTGTGGAGCTGCGAAGTTTAAATCTTTGTAGTCACAGTTGCATCCTTTAGCGAAGCGGTTAAATCATAGTTAGTTCAACTTAGGCGCTTCGCCGCCGAGTCAGTTTTTCAGTGATACGGTCATTCCGACTAAATATGAATGTGCCTTGGCTACAACAGTGATTTAAATGATCCTGATCCCATCGTTCACCACTTTCAGGAAACTCACTCTTGTTTCTACAGCTAAAAGCAGGACCAAAAACTAAAACCTACACCTTCATTTCAAATGTTTTGGGTGGGGTAGGAAAAATGTCCTCCCTTTGGATGCTTGATAAATATGGATCCTGGTCATTTCATTTCATTTTTTTTTATTTTTTTTATTTTATTTTATTTTTTTATAAGCAAACCATTAGCGCCCTGCCAATGTGCAATACTGACATACATTTACTCAGGCATAAAAAAAAAAGAAATCCATAAAAATCGTTGTGTATTTAGGGAGCAAATTGTTGTCGGGCAAAAAGAAAATATCAGTTCATCCACTTTAAGATTATACTCTACAGAAAATTTAAGTACTTTTTCTGCTTTTTAAAAAAATAAATTCTGTTTGTGTTTTCTTCTTAAGCCTGTCCATAAGACTCATTTCACTCATATTAAATGTTTCTGCATTTGGTTTGTTTGTAAAATAGTTTTGAAACCTGATGTACTGGAAACGCTAAAGATTGGACATGTGCATTTTTCAAGAAGAAATACTAGGCATACACTGGTATCTATCTGCACAGGGTACTTTATACATGCTGTACTGTGTTTATAGTTTTCAATAAAAGTTGTCACTGGACAATGGCCTTACTTTATTTTATTTAGCATGTGTAATGGTTTGCTGATATCCAGGAGTTCTGCTTCTTTTAAGCGAGTTCTGATTCCACATTTTCCATACATATCGTGACACTTGGAAAGGTAGGTGGTCAAAGATAGGTGTTTTTTTTCCCCCCCATCTATTTTCACATACTAACGGATAATTCTGCTGTTTTATCGATTTTTCATCTTCAGGCTAACAAATTGCGCGTCTAGTTTAGTGCTGCACTTTGAAACAACCCCCCTTCTGAAGGTACAAATTGACTTCACCTTTTGAAACCTCAGCAATTCATATTCTGCCCCAAGTGAAAATTTTTGTGCATTAATGTCTCTAGGATTTAAATCGGGGTGGGGGGGGGGGGGGCCTTTTGGGCACACCTTCCTGACCCGATATAAGTGTCCAAAAACCAGGG